>NC_083421.1:18157000-18389500 GCF_020745735.1 Hemiscyllium ocellatum
AAACACTCTCACCCTCACCCTCACCCTCACCCTCACCCTCACCCTCACACCCACCCCTCACCCTCACACCCACCCCTCACCCTCACACCCACCCCTCACCCTCACACCCACCCCTCACCCTCACACCCACCCCTCACCCTCACACCCACCCCTCACCCTCACACTCACACCCTCACCCCTCACCCTCACCCCTCACCCTCACACCCACCCCTACCCCTCACCCTCACACCCACCCCTACCCCTCACCCTCACACCCACCCCTCACCCTCACACCCACCCCTCACCCTCACACCCACCCCTCACCCTCACACCCACCCCTCACCCTCACACCCACCCCTCACCCTCACACCCACCCCTCACCCTCACCCTCACACCCACCCCTCACCCTCACCCTCACCCTCACCCCTCACTCCTCACTCTCACCCCTCACTCCTCACTCTCACCCCTCAGTCTCACCCCTCACTCTCACCCCTCACTCTCACCCCTCACTCCTAAACCAACCCCTCCCCCTCATCCCTCACTCCCACACCAACCCCTCACCCTCATACACACTCCTCACTCTCACCCCACTTGCAATCCTCAGCCTCATCGCTTACACCCACCCTTATCCTCACACATACTCCTCAGCCACATCCCTCAATCCCTATCCTCATCCCTCCAGCCTCAGTCTTTACACTCACTCCTCAATCTCATCCTCGCTCCCAGCCCCATCCCTCACACACACCGAATCCCTCCACTGTGAGAACAGGCCCTTCAGCCCAAGTTCCACACCAACCTTCCAAAGAATAACCCACTCAGACCCATTTCCCTGTTACTCTACATTTACCCCTGGCAGGAATTGAACCCAGATCCCTGGCGCTGTGAGGCAGCAGTGTTAATACAGAGCCACTGGATTGATACAGGCTATATAGAGAGAATGTGCCAGTTTTGGATTGATACAGAGATATATAGAGAGAGTAAGCTAGTGGGATTAGTTTGAGCTTAATACTCGACTACAAGGAAGAATGGCCAGTGGGATGAGTTTGGGATTGATTCAGGAATGCAGGGAGACAGCAGGACAATGGGATTCGTTTGTTGACCACAGCTAAGATGTCTGAGCCCAGGTGTATTCGATCTATCTCTCTGTGGTTGAATGGTTACCACTGTCTGGGATCACCGAATGCAGAAGCTGAGCTTCCTGACTGGACTCTCACTGGGGAAAGATTGCCTTACCCTGATAATCATTGGCCATTTCCCTCAGTTGTTAATAAGCTGGGGATAAATTCATTCTGATTTTCTGGATCTCGCTGCATTCTCATTTGGGGAAACTTTGTGTAAGCTCTTGGTGTTCTCTCTGTCTCCATCTCCTGGTGAATTTGAATTCACAAAGGTGGAATCCTGCAGATAGTGGATCTGAGCTACAGGGAGAGGCTGAACAGGCTGGGGCTGTTTTCCCTGGAGCGTCGGAGGCTGAGGGGTGACCTTGTAGAGGTTTACAAAATTATGAGGGGCATGGATAGGATAAATAGGCAAAGTCTTTTCCCTGGGGTCGGGGCGTCCAGAACTAGAGGGCATAGGTTTAGGGTGAGAGGGGAAAGATATAAAAGAGACCTAAGGGGCAACATTTTCACACAGAGGGTAGTCCGTGTATGGAATGAGCTGCCAGAGGAAGTAGTAGAGGCTGGTACAATTGCAACATTTAAAAGGCATTTGGATGGGTATATGAACAGGAAGGGTTTGGAGGGATATGGGCCGGGTGCTGGCAGGTGGGACGAGATTGGGTTGGGATATCTGGTCGGCATGGACGGGTTGGACCGAAGGGTCTGTTTCTGTGCTGTACATCTCTCTGACTCTGTGACCTGAACTGGAAACAGCGTGTGCTGATGCTCCCCAAGCAGAGCTGGCAACATTGGCAGAGGCAGAGAGATGGAGTTGGTGTTTCCAATCTGTGACCTTCCAACAGACGTCAGCCAGGTTTGGGATCATCCAGGAAGGAGGAAGGGACTAAACTACAGTTCTCTGATCAGGTGGAAGACAGGACAGATCAAATGTCAAAAACAGAATGGTAGAGAAATGACAAAGGGAACTTGGAGTTTAATGTGTAAAAGTATGAGGTGATTCACTTTGGAAGGAGTAACAGGAATACAGAGTACTGGGCTAATGGTAAGATTCTTGGTAGTGTAGATGAGCAGAGAGATCTTGGTGTCCAGGTACATAGATCCCTGAAAGTTGCCACCCAGGTTGATAGGGTTGTTAAGAAGGCATGCAGTGTGTTAGCTTTTATTGGTAGTGGGATTGAGTTTTGGAGCCACGAGGTCATGCTACAGCTGTACAAAACTCTGCATTTGGAGTATTCCATACAGTTCTGGTCACTGCATCACAGGAAGGATGTGGAAGCTTTGGGAAGGGTTCTGAGGAGATTTACCAGGATGTTGCCTGGTATGGAGGGAAGGTCTTACAAGGAAAGGCTGAAGGACTTGAGGCTGTTCTCATTGGAGAGAAGAAGGCTAAGAGGGGATTTGATAGAAGGGCTCATGCCCGAAACATCAACTTTCCTGCCCCTTGGATGCTGCCTGACCTGCTGCGCTTTTCCAGCAACACATTTTCAGATTTGATAGAGACATACAAGATGATCAGAGGATTAGATAGGGTAGACAGTGAAAGTCTTTTTCCTAGGAGGGTGATGTCAGCTTGTACGAGGGGTCATAGCTGCAAGTTGAGGGGTGATAGATTTAAGACAGAGGTCAGAGGCAGGTTCTTTACTCAGAGAGTGGCATGGGGGTGGAATGCCCTGCCTGCCGATGTAGTTAACTCAGCCACATTAGGGAGATTTAAACAGTGCGTGGATAAGCACATGGATAATGATGGGATAGTGTAGAGGGATTGGGCTTAGATTAGTTCACAGGTCGGTGCAACATGGTGGGCCGAAGGGCCTGTTCTGAGCTGTATTGTTCTATGTTCGGTGTACAGGAGTAAACTTGAGGGAAACATAAAAACTGATTAAGAAAGCTTCTGGAGGCATGTGAAAATTATTTAGGACAAAATGAGGAACAAAGAGAAGGCAGATCAATTAACTTTGGTTCCGTCTTACCGAAAGAGGACACACATAACATCAGAATGTTTGGGAACACAGGGTCTAGTGAAGGAAATCAGTATTATTAAGGAAATGCTGTGGGGAAGATTACTGGGAATAAAGGCCAAGAAATCCAATAATCAGTGTACTTTAGGAAGTGGCCTAAGAAATCATGGATGTTTTGGTGGTCATCCTTCAAGATTCTATGGACTGTGCATTGGAGGGTAGCTAATGGAACCCTACTATTTATAAAGGAAGGAGAGAAAATAATGAATTATAGACCGGCTAGCCTGACTTCATAATAAAGAAATGGCGACAGTCATAGACTCATAGAGATGTACAGCATGGAAACAGGCCCTTCGGTCCAACCCGCCCATGCCAACCAGATATCCCAACCCAATCTAGTCCCACCTGCCAGCACCCGGCCCATATCCCTCCAAACCCTTCCTATTCATATACCCATCCAAATGCCTCTTCAATGTTGTAATTGTACCAGCCTCCACCACTTCCTCTGGCACCCTCTGCATGAAAAGGTCTCTTTTATATCTTTCCCCTCTCACCCTAAACCCATGCCCTCTAGTTCTGGACACCCCAACCCCAGGGAAAAGACTTTGCGTATTTACCCTATCCATGCCCCTCATAATTTTGTAAACCACTATAAGGTCACCCCTCAGCCTCCGACGCTCCAGGCAAAACAGCCCCAGCCTGTTCAGCCTCTCCCTGTAGCTCAGATCCTCCAACCCTGGCAACATCCTTGTAAATCTTTTCTGAACCCTTTCAAGTTTCACAACATCTTTCTGATAGGAAGGAGACCAGAATTGCATGCAATATTCCAACAGTGGCCTAACCAATGACCTGTACAGCCGCAACATGACCTCCCAACTCCTGTACTCAGTACTCTGACCAATAAAGGAAAGCATACCAAATGCCTTCTTCACTATCCTATCTACCTGCAACTCCACTTTCAAGGAGCTATGAACCTGCACTCCAAGGTCTCTGTTCAGCAACACTCCCTAGGACCTTACCATTAAGTGTATAGGTCCTGCTAAGATTTGCTTTCCCAAAATGCAGCACCATCAAAAAGGTTGAAAGCAGAGTATTTGGGAAAGAGTGGTAGGATTGAACAGTCTGCCTGGATTTACAAAAGGAAAACCACTCTCAGCAAATCATGATGTTGAGCTAATAAGGTGGAACCAGCGGATGTGGTTTACTTGGACTTTTAGAAGACTTTCAGTCAGGTCCCATTGAACAGATGAGTATGAATATTATGATGGATGAGATTGGGGTAGTGTACACGCACAGAGAACTGGTTAGCAGACAGGAAACAGAGGAGGAATACATGGGCCTTTTTCCAAGTAGCAGCCAGTGACTAGTACAGGGTCAGTGCTCGGAGTTCTGCTGTTCACAATCTGTATTAATGATTTAGCTGGGAGAACTAACATTTGCAAACAGCACAAAGCTGGGTGAGGGGCTGAGCTGTGAGGAGAGTACGCAGTGTAATCTGGACAAGCACGTTGGGCGGCCTGGTGGCTCAGTGGTTAGCACTGCTGCCTCACAGCGCCAGGGTCCCAGGTTCGATTCCCGCCTCAGGCGACTGTCTGTGTGGTGTTTGCACATTCTCCCCGTGTCTGCGTGGGTTTCCTCCGGGTGCTCCGGTTTCCTCCCACAGTCCAAAGCAGTGCAGGTCTGGTGAATTGGCCATGCTAAATTGCCCGTAGTGTTAGGTCAGTTAGTCAGAGGGAAATGGGTCTGGGTGGGTTACTCTTCAAAGGGTCGGTGTGGACTTGTTGGGCCAAAGGGCCTGTTTCCGCACTGTAGGGAATGTAATCTAATCAACGTGATCATATTGAATGGGGGAGCGGGCTGAATGGCCTACTTCTGCTCCTAGATTCTGTATTTCACACAGACAGTAACAAAGCACACACACACACACACACACACACTCTACTACTACGAGTCCTGTGGATCTCAGGCCTGATTAACTGCCAGTGTGCCTCCGATAGCAGGGAAGCTACAAACCAATACCAGAAGCAGTAATTTAAAATCCAAATTTCAATTGTCTTTTTTGCAGAGTAGATTCATCGTGAAAGGGTCTGAGGAAATTCAGCGAAGGTTACAGCTCCTTTAAGATGACACGGACAGACCCACCAGACATACTGGTATCTACTGTGTATCGAGAGATTAAAGTCAGCCCAATGCCAGGTGAGCCCAAAATCTACCGAGCCCAGCGCAAGTGTGATGCCTCCAAGCTCAGCTCCTCTGCCCAGGACAGCCAGCGTTACGTTCACAAGCGACAGTGTCGAAGCTTTGACTTCCTACAGTCACTAGACGGCCAGGCAGAGGCCGGAGCCGCCATGGAGGAGTACGTGCCTGGGCGAGGTGTTCGGCAGCCCAACAGCCCTGAGCCTGCCTGGGACTCACTGGGAAGGCAGGTCCACCTCCGCTCCTCAGCTCCTGAGCTGGTTGCCAGCAGGCTGTGTGCCCACGCAGGGGAGCCCAGGGAGGCCTTCAGACCAGAGGCCAAGAAGAGAGGCAGATCTAAGAGTGCCCCCAGGGTGAAGACCACCTACCGGCCTGTCCCGGTGGAGGTGGGCTCACCTGAGCTGTCCCGCAGGGGCCGGGAGGCGCTGCGGGGGCACAGGGAATCTCACAAGAGGATGGAAACATCACCGAGGAGGGACCAGCCTCAGCCGGCCCGGACCAGGATCAACGAGGTGCACCCCATCAAACTGCAGCCCCAACGGGGCGATGCCAGCCTGTACTCCCCTCTGTACGTCAGCGAGAGCAGCGAGGGCTATGAGGAGTGCCCAGTTGGCAAGGCCGGAGCAGGAGCACACGTACGGTACCGCGTCGACATGAAGCCCGAGGACCCGGCGATGACCCCATCCTCGCGGATGTGGAAGACCCCGCAAAAGCAGAGCGCCGTGGGCAGTTGGCAGTGTCAGCCTGGACGCAGTCTGACCGTCCCAGCTAACCGGCGGGCGGGGAGGACCCACTCTCCGAGCGAGTCGTTCGGTGGCGATTACTGGACGCTCACCGCTCACAACAACTGCTCCCCGCATCGGTACTACCACCAGGAGGAGGGCAGGAGAGGCATCCCGCAGCTGGTCCAGACCATGCCAGCCTTCAGTCAGCAACCTTACCCCGACCCCAGGAGACTGTCCCGCCCAGGGGCACAGCCCAATATCTACTACACTGAGGAGCGGGGGAGGCCTTCACAACATCGCTACACCTCGCCAATGCATTACCACGACTGGTGGGGCACATACCGAGCTGCCCATGCCCACCAGAGTTACCTATCTCAATGCCCTCCTTACTGGGAAGGCAGAGCCAGCACCCTATCCCCTCATGGTTCGTACTACGGCATCGACCAGCACAGACTGGACTCCGAGTCCCGTTACTACTCCAAGTCCTGGGATAACATCCTGTCCCCGAGCCGACACCGGGCGGAGTTCCCGGCCACCGACTGCCGCAGCTACGAGACCCTGCCCCTGCAGGAGAGGCCTGGCCGCTCGGCCGAGTCCAGGCGCCGGCCCACCGTGGTCAACCTGTCCCGGTCCCCGCAGCGGTACGCCGCCCTCTCTCTGTCCGAGAGCTCACTGGCCGACAAGCTCCAGGGGGACGGCAGCAGGGGGAGCCAGGGGAGGGCTTGGTACATCACCCCAGAGATCACCATCACCGACAACGAGCTGCGGGCTAACGGGCCGCCGCAGGCCCGGGTCAGGCCCGAGTCCGGACGGCAACAGGCCCTGGACGGCGGCAACGGCCTCAGCGCCTCCTTCAACGACCTGCTCTCCTGTAACCTGGAGCCGGGCTCGGGCCCAGCATCATCAGGGGCAACGGTGGCTGGGGGAGGTGGGATTGGAGGGGGAGGCTGTCCTCACCGGCCCGGGAAGCAGCAGCAGCTGGACGACGTGCTGGCCGACCTGGTAATCGACACCTGCAAGGCCCCGACCGCCAAACCCAGCGACTCGGACGCTCTGGTTGACCAGCTGAGGAGGCTGATTGCTGCCGAGGACCTGTCAGGTGACCGCGGCGTGAGGACCGTGCTGGTTCACACCAGCGAGCCGCAGAAGGCCAAGGCCCAGCTGGGGACGTTAGTCCCGGGCCCTGAGTCCCACAGCCTGGGCCTAGGCCTGGGCCTGGGCCCGGGCCTATCACGGAGCCCCAGCTACCCGAGTCCGTGCGACGGGCCTCCCCAAGATCGTGGCGTCTCGGACGACGTGGACACCATGATGTGCTCGAACCTCAAGTGCGGCCTAACGGAGACCCTGTTCAACGCAAGGCTTTACTTCAAGTCGTGCCACAGCTGCTACACGTACTACTGCTCACGGAACTGCCGCAAGGACGACTGGGAGATGCACAAGGAGGCCTGCGTCTATGGCCGGGTCAGCAGCACATGTAAGCGGGTGCTGAGGAGCTGCCGCGAGAACCATGCGGCTCACAAGGCCTTTTCCCGCATCGCCAGGATGGGCTACCTGTCCCGGGGAAAGGGGGTCCTGTTCCAGGGCTTCCCGAACCCGGGCTCGGCTGACAACTTCCTGCAGTACGGCCTGGAGAGCCTGCTGCTGGCCCCCACCTACCTGTCACTGCGGGAGCTGGACGGCTACGCTGAGCCACTGGGCGAGTACCTGAGGGAGATCCAGGAGGCCGCCCGGCTTTACGACCCGGACGAGTGCTTCCTGCTGAACGTGTCGATCGCCCTGGGCCAGAAGGTGCCCGAGAACCCGTCTCCCCGGCTCCAGACGCCGACGGTGCGCAGGTTTGCCAAGATCGCGCTGGCCTCCGGTAGCCCTGAGAAGAAGGGCAAGGCGCTGAGGGCCGACGACGAGATGGAGACCCTGATCCTGACGCCGCCACCGGGCACCGGTGACATTGCGCAGGATGACGAGGCGGGACGCAGGGCCCGGGAGGTATGCTTCATCAACGTGCAGCGGGAGCTCCGCATCCGAGGGGTCTTCCTGCGGCACGAGTACCCCCAGATCTACCAGGATCTCTGCGAGTTTGTGGAGAGCAATAAGAGATTTACCCCCACCACCATTTACCCCATTGACAAGAGAACGGGCAAGCAGTTCATGTGTATGATCATGGCTGCCTCCGAGCCGCTGACTCTCGAGTGGGTTCGCAAACCCAACCTACTGGAGGACATGATGTGAGGCAGCACTTGTTTAATATCTTTGTAGGTATTGTATTTTATACAAGGACTCTCTGCCAAGGGGCTGGGTGTGATCTGAAAGGGCCGTCTCCCAGAGTGGGCCTTCTCACCTCGACCTCCCCCTCCCCCTCCCCCATCCCAACCCTACTCCCCACCCCTCCCCTCCCCTCCCCACACAACCTTGTCACCTTCTTACCCCAACTGAGGCCTAGCAGAGCAACAGAGGCCTGGAGGAGGAAACCACCCGGACTTTTACAACAAGGATGTTGTTAATTTGAAGGGCCTGGATATCCGAGTTCCGTGGGTGGGAAAGTTGTGAAACGCACCGTGTTTCTCCCTGAGAGAATCACTGGGATTTCACCGCCATGGGTGGACCGACCCCTCTCAGTTGCTGCGGACCTCCCATCTTGTACCCAGTTCAGGGTTTTAAGAAGTCAGAGTGACTTCCTCTCTTTCTGGTGAGCAGGCAATGTTCTAGTCAGGCCGAGACAGCGGTGGGGTTGTGTGAGGAAAAGATTTACTTCACTGAAGTACAGCTGAGGCCCAGGGGGAAGTGGCAGAGTTAAGATCGATGGAGCTGTCACTACAGGGTATCTTCTGTGGAGTGAGTTAATACAGTCATTATGGTGCCATTATGGCCCCTCAACAACACAATCACAATCATGGGCTGGTGGTCGGACTGGTGGAGACTGAGATGGCAATTTGGGGAGAAGGCTAAAGGCTTTAGAGGCCTTCAGATCAGAGATTCCTGAGAGCTGCCAGATGGTGTGTAAGTGAGATGTTTCCTGCAGCGGTCTCAGCCACACATTGACATAAAGACTCACCTAAGGCAGAAACAGGAAAGCATAACAATCCCCCACCCCCACCCCACCCCCACAGCCCACCCCCACAGCCCAGTCAGGGAATGTAACCCTCAGCTCACTGCATCCCTGCAATTAACTTTGCTGCCACAGATTAGGACAGGAAAATCCAGGCAGCTTTCTTGATCCACAGCATTTCCCAGTGTCCATGTGAACACAGGGATTTGATTGGAATTTAATAGAAGCCAGGAGTGAAAACTTAACCGCACTGTTTATGTACAAACTGGGGCATGAGGTCAAATACTGACTTTCACACACTGGGACAGTCTGGGACATTAGGTCACACACTGGGACAGTCTGGGACATTAGGTCACACACTGGGACAGTCTGGGACATTAGGTCACACACTGGGACGGGGGGCTACAGTCTGGGACATTAGGTCACACACTGGGACAGGGGGCTACAGTCTGGGACATTAGGTCACACACTGGGACGGGGGGCTACAGTCTGGGACATTAGGTCACACACTGGGACAGGGGGCTACAGTCTGGGACATTAGGTCACACACTGGGACAATGGGCTACAGTCTGGGACATTAGGTCACACACTGGGACAATGGGCTACAGTCTGGGACATTAGGTCACACACTGGGACAGGGGGCTACAGTCTGGGACATTAGGTCACACACTGGGACAGGGGGCTACAGTCTGGGACATTAGGTCACACACTGGGACAGGGGGCTACAGTCTGGGACATTAGGTCACACACAGGGACAACGGGTCATGCAATTTGTTACACACGGTGGACCACACACTGTCTCTCCACAAAGTGGGATAGAGGGTCCCTCGCTGTCATTTCACACACATTAAATGCAACTGCGCATTACATGTCGTTTGGGACCAATTTCACCTCACACCCTGCCACGATGATTCACACACTGTCATTTCACTGGGACAGTAGATCACACTGTCATTTCACTGGGACAGTGGATCACACACTGTCATTTCACTGGGATAGTGGATCACACCCTGGAATAGTGGGTCACCCTGTCATTTCACTGGGACAGTGGATCACACACTATCATTTCACGGGGAGGTGGGTCACAGGCTGGAACAGAGGATCACACACTGTCACTTCACTGGAACAGTGGATCACACATCGTCATTTCATTGGGACAGTGCGTCACACGTTGTCATTTCAGAGGGACAGTGGTTCACACACTGTCATTTCACTGGGACAGTGAATCACAGGCTGACATTTCACTGGGACAGTGGATCACACACTGCCATTTCACTGGGACAGTGGATCACACCCTGGAACAGTGGATCGCATCCTGAGACAGTGGATCACACTATCATTTCACTGGTACAGTGGGTCACACTATCATTTCAGTGGGACAGTGTGTCACAGGCTGGGACAGTGGATCGCACACTGTCATTTCACTGGAACAGTGGATCACACTCATTTGACTGGGACAGTGGGTCACATACTGTCATTTCACTGTGACAGTGGGTCACACACAGTCACTTCACTGGGACAGTGGATCTCACAGTGCCATTTCACTGGGACAGTGGATCACACCCTGGAACAGTGGATCGCATCCTGGGACAGTGGATCACACTGTCATTTCATTGGTACAGTGGGTCACACTATCATTTCAGTGGGACAATGTGTCACAGGCTGGAACAGTGGATCACACATTGTCATTTCACTGGAAAAGTGGATCACACTCATTTGACTGAGACAGTGGGTCACACACTGTCATTTCACTGGGACAGTGGGTCACACACAGTCACTTCACTGGGACAGTGGATCACACACCCATTTCACTGGGATAGCAGATCACACACTCATTTCACTGGGACAGTGGGCCACACACACTCATTTCACTGGGACAGTGGTTTACACTGTCATTTCACTGGGACAGTGATTCACACACTGTCATTTCACTGGAACAGTGATTCACACACTGTCATTTCACTGGAACAGTGGGTCACACTGTCATTTGACTGGGACAGTGGGTCTCACACTGTCATTTCACAGGAACAGTGGATCACGTCATTTCACTGGGACAGTGGCTCACACACTGTCATTTCACTGGGACAGTGGGTCACACTGTCATTTAACTAAGACATTGTCCCACATTGTAATTTCACTAGATCAGTGGGTCACACACTGTGATTTCACTAGGACAATGGGTCATACACTGTGATTTTGCAGGGACAGTGGGTCACGTCATTTCACTGGGACAGTCGCTCACACACTGTCATTTCAGTGGGTCACACTGTCATTTAACTAAGACATTGTCCCACATTGTAATTTCACTAGATCAGTGGGTCACACACTGTGATTTCACTGGGACAGTGGGTCACACACTGTGATTTCACTGGGACAGTGGGTCACACACTGTGATTTTGCAGGGACAGTGGGTAACACATTTCAGTAGGATGGGTCGCACACTCATTTCATAGGAAAGTAGATCACACTATAATTTCACTGGGACAGTGGAACACACCCTGGAACAATGGATCACTGTCATTTCACTGGGATAGTGGGTCACACTGTTATTTGACTGGGACAGTGATTCACACACTGTCATCACTGTCATTTGACTGGGACAGTGGGTCACACACTGTCATTTCACAGGAACAGTGGATCACGTCATTTCACTGGGACAGTGGATCACACACTGTCATTTCACTGGGACGGTGGGTCACACCCTGTCATTTAAATGGAACAGTGGGTCACACTGTCATTTCACTGGGACAGTGGCTCACACACTCTCATTTCACTGGGACAGTGGGTCACACTGTCATTTAACTAAGACATTGTCCCACACTGTCATTTCACTAGATCAGTGGGTCACACACTGTGATTTCACTAGGACAATGGGTCACACACTGTGATTTTGCAGGGACAGTGGGTCACACACTGTGATTTCACTGGGACAGTGGGTCACACACTGTGATTTTGCAGGGACAGTGGGTAACACATTTCAGTAGGATGGGTCGCACACTCATTTCATAGGAAAGTAGATCACACTATAATTTCACTGGGACAGTGGAACACACCCTGGAACAATGGATCACTGTCATTTCACTGGGATAGTGGGTCACACACTGTCAGTTCACTGGGACAGTGGATCACATACTGTCATTTCAAGGGAACTGTGGGTCACACACTGTCATTTCACTGGGACAGTGGGTCACAGGCTGGAACAGTGTATCACACTGTCATTTCACTGGGACAGTGGGTTACACATTGTCATTTCACTGGAACAGAGGTTCACACTAATTTCACTGGAACAGTGGGTCACATACTATAATTTCACTGTGACAGTGGGTCACACACTATCATTTCGCTGGAACAGCTGGTCACACTCATTTCACTGGGACAGTAAATCACACCCTGTCATTTCACTGGGACAGTGGATCTCACACTGTCATTTCACTGGGACAGTGGATCGCACACTGTCATTTCACTGGAACAGTGGATCACACAGTAATTTCTCTGGAACAGTGGATCACACAGTAATTTCTCTGGAACAGTGGATCACAAAATGTTATTCCACTGGGACAGTGGGTCACACACTCATTTCACTGGTGCAGGGGGTCACACACTCATTTCACTGGAACAGAGGTTCACACTGTAATTTCACTGGAACAGTGGGTCACATACTATAACTTCACTGTGACAGTCGATCACACACTGTCATGTCATTGGGACAGTGTGTCACACACTATCATTTCGCTGGAATAGCTGGTCACACTCATTTCACTGGGACAGTGGATCACACACTGTCATTTCACTGGGACAGTGGGTCACACACTGTGATTTCACTGGGACAGTGGGTCACACACTGTGATTTTGCAGGGTCAGTGGGTCACACACTGATTTCACTGGGACAGTGGGTCACACTCATTTCACTGGGACAGTGGGTCACACACTGTCATTTAACTAGGACAGTAGGTCCCACACTGTCATTTCACTAGATCAGTGGGTCACACACTGTGATTTCACTGGGACAGTGGGTCACACATTGTGATTTTGCAGGGACAGTTGGTTACACTGACATTTCAGTAGGACGGGTCGCACACTCATTTCACTGGGACAGTGGATCACACTATCATTTTACTGGGACAGTGGAACACACCCTGGAACAGTGGATCACTGTCATTTCACTGGGAGAGTCGGTCACACACTGTCATTTCACTGGGACAGTGGGTCACAGGCTGGAACAGTGTATCACACTGTCATTTCACTGGGACAGTGGGTCACAGGCTGGACCAGTGGATCATACACTGTCATTTCACTGGGACAGTGGGTTACACACTCATTTCACTGGAACAGTGAATCACACGGTAATTTCTCTGGAAGAGTGGGTCACACACTTGTCATTTCACTGGAACAGTGGATCACATACTGTTATTTCACTGTGACAGTGGATCACACACTGTCATGTTATTGGGACAGTGGGTCACACACTATCATTTCACTTGAACAGCTGGTTACACTCATTTCACTGGGACAGTGGATCACACACTGTCATTCCACTGGGACAATGGGTCATGCACTGTTGTTTCACTGGGACAGTGGATCACATATTGTCATTTCACTGGAACAGTGGATCACACATTGTCATTTCACTGGGACAGTGGATCACACCCTCTCATTTCACTGGAACAGTGAATCACACACTGTCATTTCACTGGAATAGTGGGTCACACACTGTCATTTCTCTGGGACAGTGGATCACGTCATTTCACTGGAACAGTGGACCAAACCCATTTCACTGGGACAGTGGGTCACACATTGTCATTTCACTGGGACAGTGGGTTGCACAATGTCATTTCACTGGGACAGTGGGTCGCACAATGTAATTTCAGTGGGTCACACTGTAATTTCACTGGGACAGTGGGTCACACTGTCATTTCACTGAGACAGAGGGTCATTCACTGTCATCTCACTGGAACTGTTGGTCACACACTGATTTCACTGGGACAGTGGGTTATACACTGTCATTTCACTGGGACGGTGGGTCACACCCTGTCATGTAACTGGAACAGTGGGTCACTCTGTCATTTCACTGGGACAGTGGGTCACACTATCATTTCATTGGGACAGTGGGTCACACATTGTGATTTCACTGGAACACTGCATCACACACTGATTTTGCTGGGACAGTGGGTCACTCATTTCACTGCGACGGGGGTCACACACTGTCATTTCACTCGAACAGTGGGTCACATACTCATTTCACTGTGACAGTGGATCACAGTGTCATGTCATTGGGACAGTGGGTCACACACTGTCATTTCACTGGAACAGTGGATCAAACACGGTAATTTCTCTGGAACAGTGGATCACACGCTCATTTCACTGGAACAGCTGGTCACACATTTCACTGGGACAGTGGGTCACACACTGTCATTCCACTGGGACAGTGGGTCACGCACTGTTGTTTCACTGGGACAGGGGATTACATATTGTCATTTTACTGGAACAGTGGGTCACACCCTGTCATTCCACTGGGACAGTGGGTCACACACTGTTGTTTCACTGGGACAGTGGGTCACACACTGTCATTTCACTGGGTCACGCTCATTTCACTGGGACAGTGGGCCACACACTGATTTCACTGGGACAGTGGGTCATACACTCTCATTTCGCTGGGTCACACACTTGCCATTTCACTGGAACAGTGGATCACACACTGTCATTCCACTGGGACAGTGGATCACACACTGTCATTTTACCAGAACAGTGGGTCACACACAGTCATTTCACTGGAACAGTGGATCACACACTGTCATTCCACTGGGACAGTGGATCACAAGTTGTCATTTCACTGGGACAGTGGTTCACACACTGTCATTTCACTGGTACAGTGGGTTACACACTTGTCATTTCACTGGAACGGTGGGTCACACACTGTCATTTCACTGGAACAGTGGGTCACTCTGTCATTTCACTGGAACAGTGGGTCACACACTGTCATTTCACTGGAACAGTGGGTCACACGCTGTCATTTCACTGGAACAGTGGATCACATACTGTCATTTCACTGGGTCAGTGGGTAAGAGGCTGGAGCAGTGGGTCACACACTGTCATTTGACTGGGACAGTGTGTCAGACACTGTCATTTCACTGGGTCAGTGGATCACACACTGTCATTCCATTGGGACAGTGGGTACCAGCCTCCATCACATCCTCTGGCAGCTCATTCCATACACCTACCACCCTCTGTATGAAAAAGTTGCCCCTTAGGTCTCTTTTATATCTTTCCCCTCTCATCCTAAACCTATGCCCTCTACTTCTGGACTCCCCGACCCCAGGGAAAAGACTTTGTCTATTTATCCTATCCATGCTCCTCATAATTTTGTAAACCTCTATAAGGTCACCCCTCAGCCTCCGACGCTCCAGGGAAAACAGCCCCAGACTGTTCAGCCTCTCCCTGTAGCTCAAATCCTCCAACCCTGGCAACATCCTTGTATATCTTTTCTGAACCCTTTCAAGTTTCACAACACCGTTCTGATAGGAAGGAGACCAGAATAACACACGATATTCCAACAGTGGCCTAACCAATGTCCTGTACAGCCGCGACATGACCTCCCAACTCCTGTACTCAATACTCTGACCAATAAAGGAAAGCATACCAAATGCCCTCTTCACTACCCTATCTACCTGCGACTCCACTTTCAAGGAGCTATGAACCTGCACTCCAGGGTCTCTTTGTTCAGCAACACTCCCTAGGACCTTACCATTAAGTGTATAAATCCTGCTAAGATTTGCTTTCCCAAAATGCACCACCTCGCATTTATCTGAATTAAACTCCATCTGCCACTTCTCAGTCCATTGGCCCATCTGGTCCAGATCCTGTTGTAATCTGAGATAACTTTATTTGCTGTCCACTACCCCTCTAATTTTGGTGTCATCTGCAAACTTACTAACTGTACCTCTTATGCTCACATTCAAATCATTTATATAAATGACGAAAAGTAGAGGGCCCAGCACCGATCCTTGTGGCACTCCACTGGTCACAGGCCTCCAGTCTGAAAAACAACCCTCCACCACCACCCTTGTCTTCTACCTTTGAGCCAGTTCTGTATCCAAATGGCTAGTCCTCCCTTTATTCCATGAGATCTAACCTTGCTAACCAGTCTCCCATGGGGAACCTTGTCGAATGCCTTACTGAAGTCCATATAGATCACATCTACTGCTCTGCCCTCATCAATCTTCTTTGTTACTTCTTCAAAAACCTCAATCAAGTTTGTGAGACATGATTTCCCACACACAAAGCCATGTTGACTATCCCGAATCAGTCCTTGCCTTTCCAAATACATGTACATTCTGTCCCTCAGGATTCCCTCCAACAACGTGCCCACCACCGAGGTCAGGCTCACCAGTCTATAATTCCCTAGCTTGTCTTTACCGCCCTTCTTAAACAGTGGCACCACGTTTGCCAACCTCCAGTCTTCCGGCACCTCACCTGTGACTATCGATGATACAAATATCTCAGCAAGAGGCCTAGCAATCACTTCCCTAGCTTCCCACAGAGTCCTTGGGTACACCTGATCAGGTCCTGGGGATTTATCCACCTTTATGCATTTCAAGACATCCAGCACTTCCTCCTCTGTAATCTGGACATTTTTCAAGATGTCACCATCTATTTCCCTACAGTCTATATCTTCCATATCCTTCTCCACAGTAAATACTGATGCAAAATACTCATTTATTACTTTCCCCCATCTCCTGCGGTTCCACATAAAGGCCGCCTTGCTGATCTTTGAGGGGCCCTATTCTCTCCCTCATTACCCTTTTGTCCTTAATATATTTGTAAAAATCCTTTGGATTCTCCTTAACTCTGTTTGCCAAAGCTATCTCATGTCCCCTTTTTGCCCTCCTGATTTCCCTGTTAAGTATACTCCTACTGCCTTTATACTCTTCTCAGGATTCACTCGATCTATCCTGTCTATACCTGACATATGCTTCCTTCTTTTTCTTAACCAAACCCTCAATTTCTTTACTCATCCAGCATTCCCTCTACCTACCAGCCTTCCCTTTCACCCTGACAGGAATATACTTTCTCTGGATTCTTGTTATCTCATTTCTGAAGGCTTCCCATTTTCCAGCCGTCCCTTTACCTGCGAACATCTGCCTTCAATCAGCTTTTGAAAGTTCTTGCCTAATCCCATCAAAATTGGCCTTTCTCCAATTTAGAACTTCAACTTTTAGATCTGGTCTAACCTTTTCCATCACTATTTTAAAATGAATAGAATTATGGTCGCTGGCCCCAAAGTGTTCCCCCACTGACACTTCAGTCATCTGGCCTGCCTTATTTCCCAAGAGTAGGTCAAGTGTTGCACCTTCTGTAGTAGGTTCATCCTCAAACTGAAACAGAAAATTTGCTTAAAGAAAACTTACCAAATTCCTAGTTTAAAATAAAGTGTCTCCAGCAGAGTGGCTCCCAGTCCTGGGCGTGAATGGACAATTTATTGGCCTATTCTGTGGTGAGTTTGGTATTGGCTATGTGGTTAATCAGGTGGGAGGGTGACAAATGCTGTGCTTTCTCTGCAGGGTGAAGGATAGTGCCGTGTCCTCCTACCCTGCTATCAGTTGAGACCCTTAAGAGGGTAACTAAAGCTGTTTTGGGAGCCTAGACCAGCTGTGGAGCCTGTGTTGGTATTGTCTCTGTCTATAGGGAGCATAGACGGACAAACCCATGGGATGTTTGGTCGCAACATGCTAGGCAGTGATCAAGAGCACTCCCAGATGCCTGATGGAGGAGTCCAGCATTAGGAATTGTATCCTGCTGAGACACCCCTCTCCCCCCCCCCCCACCCTACCCCACCCTTGGCGCTGATCGTCTCCTTCTTCCCCTCCCGTAAGGCCCACTACCCCAGCCTGCCACTCGTGCCTGGAGGGGCACAGGATGTGCCACAGAGTGCCCGGGAAAGTGGTGAGGCCTGCTCTTCAGCAGGTCAGCAGCCTCCTGCCAGGTTCCCCTGCCCTTTCCTTGATAATACACTGGATTATTCGTTCCAGTGCCTGGAGTGAGTCTTAGCAGCCCCGTCCCTCCAACCCACACCGAGTGCCAATAGTCACCGCCTGATGGTGTCAGGTGATTTCCCATGCTCCATCCCTCCATGAATTTCCTCGCCTTCTGATCCCTACCCTCTCCCTCAGCACCTCTCCCATCCCTCCTCACCTTCTGATCCCTACCCTCTCCCTCAGCACCTCTCCCATCCCTCCTCACCTTCTGATCCCTACCCTTTCCCATTTCCTTTTGGCTTCCCCCCGTACTCTGCTCCTGTTTCATCCATTTCTCCTCTGTCTCACCTTCCCTTCCCCTCCCTTCAGTTCCTCACTCTCCTCACTCAAACTTCCTCACCTTCCCATGCCCCCCCCTCACTCCACTCCTACCACCTTCTCCACCCCTCCACCTTACTTGGCCTATATCCCCTATCATCCTTTCTCTCGGTTTCGAGCTTACTATTCAGCTGTATATGGGAATGTCATTGTTCTGTAGTGTCCATAGTCTGTACAGTATTTTAAAATGACGGAGAATGTTGACTCTGGATTCCAATGACCTGGTCTATATACTGCACACCTGGAGTGAGTCTTCAACCAACCAGAACTATAACTGGCCTTGACTGCTGTTATCCTGTCTCCTGACTTCCACAGCATGACCTGGGTGCATGGGTTCGAGACCTGGAAATTATCCCAGTGAGAGCAGCCCATCATTCCAGCCAGTGAACTCATTCAATCAGCTGTTGATCCGAGCTAAACAGTGATGGTTTACTCAGCCAGTGGCCTGTTAAATCACTCAACAATCTAGTTTAACCCTGGTTTGGTCAACTGGTGATCCTGGTTAAATCAGCCAGCGAGCTAGTTAAGTCAGCCAATAAGCCCAGTGTATTCAGGCATTGTCTAGTTAAACCAGCGGGTGATCAGGTTGAATTAGCTAGTGATCTATTCAGCTGGTGATCCAGGAGACGATGCCACCCGATGTGGTCAGGGAGGATGGAAGCCACTTGGTTGACAGCAGAGACTGATTTGTGAATTACAATCCTCCATCTGATCTGTGTGAAGCAGGTCCAGTCCAGTCAGATCCTGGTCCTGGTCATCATCTTATTCCAGTTCTGGCTTCACTTTTGGAACTACTCCTCCTCATGATCCTAGTCCTGGTCCTGGATCTGGTACTGGTCTTGGTACTGGTACGGGTCCTGGTACATCCTGATACTGATACTGGTCTTGGTACTGGTCCTGGTACTGGTCCTGGTACTGGTCCTGATACTGGTACTGGTCCTGGTACATCCTGATACTGGTCCTGGTCCTGATATTGGTACTGGTCCTGGTACATCCTGATACTGGTACTGGTCCTGGTACTGGTCAGGTTCTTGACTCTGTTCTGATTCTGCTCCTCATCATGGCTGCCTTGTTTCTTTATGTTGCAATTTCCAGGATGACTGTAATTTGTAATTGTCATGACAGCAGTGATTAAAAAAATGATATTTCAGGTTCAGTTGCTCACTGTGTATTGTATTCGATTCTGTTTTTATGTATATATCTCCATGTATGGAACTGATTTAATGGGAATGTACGTGTGTTTGACTGTATATGTGTTGGAGAAAATAAGCTGCATGTGATCATGTGTCTACCCATCAGTCTGTCTGTAAGTGTGCTTTTCTCATAGTGTGTCTGGACTTTTATATAAAAATATTCATAGGGCCTTGCTGTCAGGGTCCGCATTTATTGCCCTTGAGCTGGTCTAAGGTGGGCTGCCTCTTGATCTGCTCCAGTCTCTTCGGGGAGTCCCATATTGCTGTGAGGGAGGGAGTTCCAGGATTTTGACTGAGTGACACTGAATGAACAGCGACATGCAAAGAGATGTTAGGGCAGTATGGTGGTTCAGTGGTTAGCACTGCTGCCTTAAAGCGCCAGCGACCTGGGTTCGATTCCAGCCTCAGGCGACTGTCTGTGTGGAGTTTGCACATTCTCCCCGTGTCTGTGTAGGTTTCCTCTGGTGCCCCGGTTTCCTCCCACAGTCCAAAGATGTGCAGGTCAGGTGAACTGGCCATGCTAAATTGCCGCATAGTGTTCAGGGATGTGTGGGTTAGGGGCACTGGCCGTGCAGGGTTACAGGGATGTATCTCAGTGGGATGCTGGTCGGAGGGTTGGTGTGGATTTGTTGGCCTGTTCCCACACTGTAGGGATCCTATGGTATTCACTGAGCTGTACTGCCCAAATATGTTAAGTGGCAGAAATTGTGGGTTTGGAAGGTGATGTCAAAGGACACTCGATGAGTTCCCTCGGGACACGGCCATCACTGATTCTTGTACTTGCTCGGGCCATTCCAAATGACAGTTAAGAGTCAGTTGCTTTGCTATGGGTCTGGAGTCACACATAGACCAGACTAGAAAAGGAATACAGATCTCTTCCCTAAAAGACTGTCGAGAATGTAGAGGATAGCATTAAATTACAAACAGATATTGATAGACACAGTGAATGGACATAGCAGATGAAGTTCAATGTTAGTAAATGTGAAGTTATCCAACTGGATAGATCAGGGTACTTTCTAGATGGTGTGAGTTTCAATACAGTGGCTGTCCAAAGAGACTTGGGTGTTCAGAAACATTATTCTTTAAAATGTCATGAACAGATGCAAAAAATATCAAGATAGATAATGGAATTTCTGACCTTTATGTCTAGAGGACTGGAGTGTAAGGACACAGAGGTGATGTCGCAGTTACACAGAATTCTGGTATGACTCCACTTGGAATACTGTGAGCAGATCTGGGCACCACACCTTAGGAAGGACTGCAATGTTGGTTTACAAGAATGACACCTGAACTTCAGGGGTTAAGCTATGAGGAGAGACTGTACAAATTAGGCCTGTTTTTCCTCAAATTCAGAACTTTTAGGGGTGATCTGATTGAAGTCTTCACAGAACAGGAAACGACAGAGTAGATACAGATCAACTATTTCCACTGCTCAGGGATTCTTGAACTAGGGGACAAAATCTGATCATTAGAGCCAACCCATTTCAGGAGAGATGGCCCGAAGAACTTTGACAAATAAAGGTTGATAAATGTTTGGAACTCTCTTCCAAAAATGGCAACAGATGTTGGATCAATTGCTAATTTTAAATCTAAGGACGATAAGGTTTTGTTAAGTTATTAAGGAATGTGGGCCAAGGGCAGGTATATGGAGTTGGACCACAGATCAGTCATGAGCTCATTAAATGGTGGAACAGGCTTGAGGGGCTGAATGGCCTCCACATGTTCCTATGTACCCATATCCAGGGTACATGTCAGGCCTCAGTTTCACTCGTTTCCCAGTAGCCTGTCTGAAATGGTTATGTTTGGTTTAAGTTACTCCCTCTCTTTGGTCTCTTAATTTTCTATTATTCCTGGAACTTCTTTGTATCTTGCACTGTGGAGACACATTCAAAGCATTTATACAAAGTCCCTGCATTTCTTTGTTTCCTGTATTAAATTCTGAATCTCATGCTCCGAGGAATTGATATTACTTTGTTAACTTTGATATCTGTCAGTGTGATTTGAGTGTGTGTTGGTCTGTCAGTGCACATTGGGCTGTCAGTGTGATTTGAGTGTGTTGGTCTGTCAGTGCACATTGGGCTGTCAGTGTGATTTGAGTGTGTTGGTCTGTCAGTGCACATTGGGCTGTCAGTGTGATTTGAGTGTGTGTTGGTCTGTCAGTGCACATTGGGCTGTCAGTGTGATTTGAGTGTGTGTTGGTCTGTCAGTGCACATTGGGCTGTCAGTGTGATTTGAGTGCGTGTTGGTCTGTCAGTGCACATTGGGCTGTTAGTGTGTAAATGGGGAGGTGCCAGCCTTGTATTAAACTAGAGACCCAGGTCATGTCCTGGACATCTGGCTTCAAATCCTGGCATGACAGAGGGTGGAATCTGAATTGAATAAAAACCTGGGATTATGAGCCTCATGATGATTATGAAACCATTGTCAGTTATCAGGAAAAAAGCCTTACCTGGCTCACAAATGTCCTTTAGGGAAGGAGACTGCCATCCTTACCTGGTCTGGCCTGACTCCAGACCCGTAACTGCTCTCTGGGAAATTTAACATTGGACAGTAAGTGCTGACCTAGCCAGCAATACCGTCACGCTGTTAATGAATGAACAGGAGTGTGTCTTGGACAGTCAGTGTGGGTGTATAGTAGGGTGCTCGCGAAATGTTTATTGTCACATACCCGAGTACAGGGATATAGTGAAATGCGCAAAGATCACCTCAACCCAGTGCCGTCGGAGAAAACAGCAACAAAAGCAAAAGGAATATCCAGTGAGCTCCTGGCTCTCCCCTCCCAATGCCACTGCCAAAAGAAAACAGAAAGGAAAATAAAAATAAAGAGAAAGGAAAGTGAACAGGAAAGGAGCGGGTTCGCCCTCTGCTCAAGGGTCTTAATGCTGCCTACTCCGCTGCTGCCATCTTGGAAAAATTCAGTGTGACTGTGTGCGTATTGGTCTATCACTGTGTCTATTATATAGACACAGTTATATATCACTTTTTAAAAAATCTGTATCAGCCTCTCAATGTGCCTAGGAGTGTGCATTGTGATATCAAAGTGTCTGTGACTGCATCTTGGTGTGTGTGTATGCGTATTTCTTTCTCAGTGTAATCTGAAAGTATATGGATCTGTCATTGTGTCTCTCAGTGACTCTGAGTGTATTGGTCTGTCTGTGCGTCTGTGACTGTGTGTACTGGTCTGTCAGTGTGTCTGTGAATGTGTGTACTGGTCTGTCTGTGCATCTGTGAATGTGTGTACTGGTCTGTCAGTGTGTCTGTGAATGTGTGTATTGGTCTGTCAGTGTGTCTGTGAGTGTATATTGGTCTGTGAGTGTGTATTGGCCTGTGAGTGTGTATTCGTCCATGAGTGTGTATTGGTCTGTGTGTATTCGTCAGTGAGTGTGTCTTGATCCGTGAGTGTATATTGGTCTGTGAATGTGTATTGGCCTATGAGTGTGTATTTGTCTGTGAGTGTGTATTGTTCTGTGAGTGTGTATAGGTCAATGAGTGTGTATTGGTCTGGGAGTGTGTATGGTCTGTGAGTGTGTTTTGGTCTGTCAGTGTGTATTGGTCTGTGAGTTTGTATTGGCCTGTGAGTGTGTATTGTTTTGTGAGTGTGTATTGGCCTGTGAGTGTGTATTGGTCTGTCAGTGTGTTTTGGTCTATGAGTGTGTATTGTTCTGTGAGTGTGTATTGGCCTGTGAGTGTGTATTGGTCTGTGAGTGTGCATTGGCCTGTGAGTGTGTATTCATCAGTGAGTGTGTATTGGTCTGTGAGTGTGATTTGGTCTGTAAGTGTGTATTAGTCTATGAGTATTTATTGGTCCATGAGTATGTATTAGTCCGTGGGTGTGTATTAGTCTGTGAGTGTGTATTGGTCTATGAGTGTGTGTTGGTCCGTGAGTGTGTATTGGTCTGTCAGTGTGTATTGGCTTGTGAGTGCGTATTTGTCAGTGAGTGTGTATTGGTCTGTGAGTGTGTATTAGTGTGTGAGTGTGTATTGGTCTATGAGTGTGTGTTGGTCCGTGAGTGTGTATTGGTCTGTCAGTGTGTATTGGCTTGTGAGTGTGTATTTGTCAGTGAGTGTGTATTGGTCTGTGAGTGTGTATTGGTCTGTCAGTGTGTATTGGCTTGTGAGTGCGTATTTGTCAGTGAGTGTGTATTAGTCCGTGGGTGTGTATTAGTCTGTGAGTGTGTATTGGTCTATGAGTGCGTGTTGGACTGACTATGAGTGTGTATTGGTCTGTGTGTGTGTATCGGCCTATGAGTGTGTATTCATCCATGAGTGTGTACTGGTCCAAGAGAGTGTATTGGTCTGTGAGTGTGTATTGGCCTGTGAATGTGTTTTAGTCTGTGAGTGTGTATTGGTCTGTGTGTGTGTATTGGTCCCCGAGTGTGTATTGGTCTCTGAGTGTGTATTTGTCAATGAGTGTGTATTGGTCTATGAGTGTGTATTGGTCTCTGAGTGTGTATTGGTCTGTGAGTGTGTATTGGTCCGTGTGTGTTTACTGGTTTGTGAGTGTGTATTGGTCTATGAGTGTGTATTGGTCTGTGAATGTGTATTGGTCTGTCAATGTGTATTGGCCTGTGAGTGTGTATTCGTCCGTGAGTGTGTATTGGTCTGTGAGTGTGTATTCGTCCGTGAGTGTGTATTGGTCTGTGAGTGTGTATTGTTCTGTGAGTGTGTATTGGTCTATGAGTGTGTATTGGTCTGTCAGTGTGTATTGGTCTGTCAGTGTGTCTGTGAGTGTGTGTACTGGTCTGTGAGTGTATATTGGCCTGTGAGTGTGTATTGGTCTGTGAGTGTGTATTGGTCTGTGAGTGTGTATTGGCCTATGACTATTTATTGGTCCGTGAGTGTGTATTTGTCTATGAGAGCGTATTGGTCTATGAGTGTGTATTTGTCTGTGAGTGTGTTTTGTTCTGTGAGTGTGTATAGGTCAATGAGTATGTATTGGTTTGTGAGTGTGTATTGATCTGTGAGTGTGTATTGATTTGTGAGTGTGTATTGGTCTGTCAGTTTGTACTGGTCTGTGAGTGTCTATTGGTCTATGAGTGTGTATTGGTCTGTGAGTGTGTATTGGTCTTTGAGTGTGAATTTGTCTGTGAGTGTGTATTGTTCTCTGAGTGTGTATTGGTCTGTGAGTGTGTATTGGTCTGTGAGTGTGTATTGTTCTCTGAGTGTGTATTGGCCTGTGAGTGTGTATTGGTCTGTCAGTGTGTATTGGCCCGTGAGTGTGTATTCATCAGTGAGTGTGTATTGGTCTGTGGGTGTGTATTACTCTGTCAGTGTGTATTGGTCTATGAGTGTGTGTTGGTCTGCGAGTGTGTATTGGACTGTCAGTGTGTATTGGCCTGTGAGTTTGTATTGGCATGTGAGTGTGTATTGGTCTGTGTGTATTTATTGGTCCGTGAGTGTGTATTGGTCTGTGAGTGTGTGTTGGTCCGTGAGTGTGTATTGGTCTGTCAGTGTGTATTGGCCTGTGAGTGCGTATTTGTCAGTGAATGTGTATTGGTGTGTGAGTGTGTATTGGTCTGATTGTGCATTGGTCCATGAGGGTGTATTGGTCTATGAGAATTTATTGGTCCATGAGTGTGTATTGGTCTGTGAGTGTGTATGGTCTGTGAGTGTGTATAGGTCTGTGAGTGTGTATTGGTCTATGAGTGTGTATTGGTCTGTGTGTGTGTATTGGTCTTTGAGTGTGAATTTGTCTGTGAGTGTGTATTGTTCTGTGAGTGTGTATTGGTTTGTGAGTGTGTATTGGTCTGTCAGTGTGTTTTGGTCTATGAGAGTGTATTTGTCAATGAGTGTGTATTGGTCTGTCAGTGTGTATTGGTCTGCGAGTGTGTATTGTTCTGTGAGTGTGTATTCATCAATGAGTGTGTACTGGTCTGTGTGTATTGGTCTGTGAGTGTGCATTGGTCTGTGAGTGTGTATTGGCCCGTGAATGTGTATTGATCTGTGAGTGTGTATAGGTCTGTGAGTGTGTATTGGTCTGTGAGTGTGTATTGGCCTGTGAGTGTGTGTTGGCTTGTGAGTGTGTATTGGTCTGTCAGTGTGTATTGGTCTGTGAGTGTCTATTGGTCTATGAGTGTGTATTGGTTTGTGAGTGTGTATTGGTGTGTGTGTGTATTGGTCTGTCAGTGTGTATTGGCCTGTGAGTGTGTATTCATCAGTGAGTATGTACTGGTCTGTGTGTATTGGTCAGTGAGTGTGCATTGGTCTATGAGTGTGTGTTGGTCTGTGAGTGTGGATTCGTCAGTGAGTGTGTATTGGTCCGTGAGTGTGTATTGGTCTGTCAGTGTGTATTGGTCTGTGAGTGCGTATTTGTCAGTGAGTGTGTATTGGTCTGTGAGTGTGTATTGGTCTGTCAATGTGTATTGACCTGTGAGTGTTTATTCGTTCATGAGTGTGTATTGGTCTGTGAATGTGTATTGGTCTGTGATTGTGCATTGGTCCATGAGGGTGTATTGGTCTATGAGTATTTATTGGCCCATGAGTGTGTATTGTTCAGTGAGTGTGTATTGGTCTGTGAGTGTGTATTGGTCTATGAGTGCATGTTGGACTGACTATGCGTGTGTATTGGTCTGTCAGTGTGCATTGGCCTATGAGTGTGTATTCGTCATTGAGTGTGTATTGGTCTGTGAGTGTGTATTCATCCGTGAGTGTGTATTGGTCTATGAGAGTGTATTGGTCTATGAGTGTGTATTTGTCTGTAGGTGTGTATTGGTCAATGAGTGTGTATTGGTCTGGGAGTGTGTATTGGTCCGTGTGTGTTTATTGGTCTGTGAGTGTGTATTGGTCTATGATTGTGTTTGGTCTATGAGTGTGTATTGGTCTGTCAGTGTCTATTGGTCTGTGAGTGATTAGATTACTTGCAGTGTGGAAACAGACCCTTCGGCCCAACAAGTCCACACCGACCCGCCGAAGCGCAACCCACTCATACCCCTACATTTACCCCTTACCTAACATACGGACAATTTAGCATCTTTGGACTGTGGGAGGAAACCGGAGCACCCGGAGGAAACCCACGCAGACGCAGGGAGAACATGCAAACTCCACACAGTCTGTCGCCTGAGTCAGGAATTGAACCCGGGTCTCAGGCGTTGTGAGACAGCAGTGCTAACCACTGTGCCACCGTGCCGCCCACTGAGTGTGTATTGGCCTGTGAGTGTGTATTCATCCGTGAGTGTGTATTGGTCTATGAGAGTGTATTGGTCTGTGAGTGTGTATGGTCTGTGAGTGTGTATTGGTCTATGAGTGTGTATTGGTCTGTGTGTGTGTATTGGTCTTTGAGTGTGAATTTGTCTGTGAGTGTGTATTGTTCTGTGAGTGTGTATTGGTCAATGAGTGTATTGGTCTGTGAGAGTGTATTGGTCTGTCAGTGTGTATTGGCCTGTGAGTGTGTATTCATCAGTGAGTATGTACTGGTCTGTGTGTATTGGTCTGTGAGTGTGCATTGGTCTGTGAGTGTGTATTAGTCTATGAGTGTGTATTAGTCTGTCAGTGTGTATTGGTCTATGAGTGTGTGTTGGTCTGTGAATGTGTATTGGTCTGTCAGTGTGTATTGGCCTGTGAGTTTGTATTGGTCTATGAGTGTGTGTTGGTCTGTGAGTGTGGATTCGTCAGTGATTGTGTATTGGTTTGTGAGTTGTATTGGTCTGTGAGTGTGTATTGGTCTGTGAGCGTGTATTGGTCTATGAGTGTGTGTTAGTCTGTGAATGTGTATTCGTCAGTGAGTGTGTATTGGTCTGTGGGTTGTATTGGTCTGTCAGTGTGTATTGGCCTGTGAGTGCATATTTGTCAGTGAGTGTGTATTGGTGTGTGAGTGTGTATTGGTCTGTGATTGTGCATTGGTCCATGAGGGTGTATTGGTCTATGAGTATTTATTGGCCCATGAGTGTGTATTGTTCAGTGAGTGTGTATTGGTCTGTGAGTGTGTATTGGTCTATGAGTGCGTGTTGGACTGACTATGCGTGTGTATTCCTGATGAAGGGCTTATGCTCGAAACGTCGAATTCTCTATTCCTGAGATGCTGCCTGGCCTGCTGTGCTTTGACCAGCAACACATTTGCAGCGTATGCGTGTGTATTGTTCTGTGAGTGTGTATTGGTCTGTGAGTGTGTATTGGTCTATGAGTGTGTATTGGTCTGTGAGTGTGTATTGGTCCATGAGTGTATATTGGCCTATGAGTGTGTATTGGTCCCCGAGTGTGTATTGGTCCGTGTGTGTTTACTGGTTTGTGAGTGTGTATTGTCCTGTGTGTGTTTATTGGTCTGTGAATGTGTATTGGTCTGTCAGTGTCTATTGGTCTGTGAGTGATTAGATTACTTGCAGTGTGGAAACAGACCCTTCGGCCCAACAAGTCCACACCGACCCACCGAAGCGCAACCCACTCATACCCCTACATTTACCCCTTACCTAACATACGGACAATTTAGCATCTTTGGACTGTGGGAGGAAACCGGAGCACCCGGAGGAAACCCACGCAGACACGGGGAGAATGTGCAAACTCCACACAGTCTGTCGCCTGACTCAGGAATTGAACCCGGGTCTCAGGCATTGTGAGACAGCAGTGCTAACCACTGTGCCACCGTGCCGCCCACTGAGTGTGTATTGGTCTGTGTGTGTGAATTTGTCGGTGAGCGTGTTTTGGTCAATGAGTCTGTATTGGTCTGGGAGTGTTTATTGGTCAGTCTGTGTGTATTGGTCTGTGAGTGTGTATGATCTGTGAGTGTGTATTGGTCTGTGAGTGTGTATGATCTGTGAGTGTGTATTGGTCTGTGAGTGTGTATAGGTCTATGAGTGTGTGTTTGTCTGTGAATGTGTATTGGTCTGTGAGTGTGTATGATGTGTGAGTGTGTATTGGTCTGTGAGTGTGGATTCGTCAGTGAGTGTGTATTGGTCCGTGAGTGTGTATTGGTCTGTCAGTGTGTATTGGTCTGTGAGTGCGTATTTGTCAGTGAGTGTGTATTGGTCTGTGAGTGTGTATTGGTCTGTCAATGTGTATTGACCTGTGAGTGTTTATTCGTTCATGAGTGTGTATTGGTCTGTGAATGTGTATTGGTCTGTGATTGTGCATTGGTCCATGAGGGTGTATTGGTCTATGAGTATTTATTGGCCCATGAGTGTGTATTGTTCAGTGAGTGTGTATTGGTCTGTGAGTGTGTATTGGTCTATGAGTGCATGTTGGACTGACTATGCGTGTGTATTGGTCTGTCAGTGTGCATTGGCCTATGAGTGTGTATTCGTCATTGAGTGTGTATTGGTCTGTGAGTGTGTATTCATCCGTGAGTGTGTATTGGTCTATGAGAGTGTATTGGTCTATGAGTGTGTATTTGTCTGTAGGTGTGTATTGGTCAATGAGTGTGTATTGGTCTGGGAGTGTGTATTGGTCCGTGTGTGTTTATTGGTCTGTGAGTGTGTATTGGTCTATGATTGTGTTTGGTCTATGAGTGTGTATTGGTCTGTCAGTGTCTATTGGTCTGTGAGTGATTAGATTACTTGCAGTGTGGAAACAGACCCTTCGGCCCAACAAGTCCACACCGACCCGCCGAAGCGCAACCCACTCATACCCCTACATTTACCCCTTACCTAACATACGGACAATTTAGCATCTTTGGACTGTGGGAGGAAACCGGAGCACCCGGAGGAAACCCACGCAGACGCAGGGAGAACATGCAAACTCCACACAGTCTGTCGCCTGAGTCAGGAATTGAACCCGGGTCTCAGGCGTTGTGAGACAGCAGTGCTAACCACTGTGCCACCGTGCCGCCCACTGAGTGTGTATTGGCCTGTGAGTGTGTATTCATCCGTGAGTGTGTATTGGTCTATGAGAGTGTATTGGTCTGTGAGTGTGTATGGTCTGTGAGTGTGTATTGGTCTATGAGTGTGTATTGGTCTGTGTGTGTGTATTGGTCTTTGAGTGTGAATTTGTCTGTGAGTGTGTATTGTTCTGTGAGTGTGTATTGGTCAATGAGTGTATTGGTCTGTGAGAGTGTATTGGTCTGTCAGTGTGTATTGGCCTGTGAGTGTGTATTCATCAGTGAGTATGTACTGGTCTGTGTGTATTGGTCTGTGAGTGTGCATTGGTCTGTGAGTGTGTATTAGTCTATGAGTGTGTATTAGTCTGTCAGTGTGTATTGGTCTATGAGTGTGTGTTGGTCTGTGAATGTGTATTGGTCTGTCAGTGTGTATTGGCCTGTGAGTTTGTATTGGTCTATGAGTGTGTGTTGGTCTGTGAGTGTGGATTCGTCAGTGATTGTGTATTGGTTTGTGAGTTGTATTGGTCTGTGAGTGTGTATTGGTCTGTGAGCGTGTATTGGTCTATGAGTGTGTGTTAGTCTGTGAATGTGTATTCGTCAGTGAGTGTGTATTGGTCTGTGGGTTGTATTGGTCTGTCAGTGTGTATTGGCCTGTGAGTGCATATTTGTCAGTGAGTGTGTATTGGTGTGTGAGTGTGTATTGGTCTGTGATTGTGCATTGGTCCATGAGGGTGTATTGGTCTATGAGTATTTATTGGCCCATGAGTGTGTATTGTTCAGTGAGTGTGTATTGGTCTGTGAGTGTGTATTGGTCTATGAGTGCGTGTTGGACTGACTATGCGTGTGTATTCCTGATGAAGGGCTTATGCTCGAAACGTCGAATTCTCTATTCCTGAGATGCTGCCTGGCCTGCTGTGCTTTGACCAGCAACACATTTGCAGCGTATGCGTGTGTATTGTTCTGTGAGTGTGTATTGGTCTGTGAGTGTGTATTGGTCTATGAGTGTGTATTGGTCTGTGAGTGTGTATTGGTCCATGAGTGTATATTGGCCTATGAGTGTGTATTGGTCCCCGAGTGTGTATTGGTCCGTGTGTGTTTACTGGTTTGTGAGTGTGTATTGTCCTGTGTGTGTTTATTGGTCTGTGAATGTGTATTGGTCTGTCAGTGTCTATTGGTCTGTGAGTGATTAGATTACTTGCAGTGTGGAAACAGACCCTTCGGCCCAACAAGTCCACACCGACCCACCGAAGCGCAACCCACTCATACCCCTACATTTACCCCTTACCTAACATACGGACAATTTAGCATCTTTGGACTGTGGGAGGAAACCGGAGCACCCGGAGGAAACCCACGCAGACACGGGGAGAATGTGCAAACTCCACACAGTCTGTCGCCTGACTCAGGAATTGAACCCGGGTCTCAGGCATTGTGAGACAGCAGTGCTAACCACTGTGCCACCGTGCCGCCCACTGAGTGTGTATTGGTCTGTGTGTGTGAATTTGTCGGTGAGCGTGTTTTGGTCAATGAGTCTGTATTGGTCTGGGAGTGTTTATTGGTCAGTCTGTGTGTATTGGTCTGTGAGTGTGTATGATCTGTGAGTGTGTATTGGTCTGTGAGTGTGTATGATCTGTGAGTGTGTATTGGTCTGTGAGTGTGTATAGGTCTATGAGTGTGTGTTTGTCTGTGAATGTGTATTGGTCTGTGAGTGTGTATGATGTGTGAGTGTGTATTGGTCTGTGAGTGTGTATTGGTCAGTCTGTGTGTATTGGTCTGTGAGTGTGTATGATCTGTTAGTGTGTAGGGTGTGTGAGTGTGTATTGGTCTGTGAGTGTGTATTGGTCAGTCTGTGTGTATTGGTCTGTGAGTGTGTATGATCTGTGAGTGTGTATGGTCTGTGAGTGTGTATAGGTCTATGAGTGTGTGTTTGTCTGTGAATGTGTATTGGTCTATGAGTGTGTGTTTGTCTGTGAATGTGTATTGGTCTGTGAGTGTGTATTGGTCTGTGAGTGTGTATTGGTCTTTTACTTTGTCTGTGAGTGAGTATTGGTCTTTTACTTTGTCTGTGAGTGTCTGTCTTGTCCATGCCAGTCAAAAACAGCTCTGAAACATGCAGCTGATATCTCTCCTGCTTCTTTAGGTTTATATCATTTCAATTTCCATTTCAGTGTCAAGTCCCAAAAGATTAAAAATATGGTCTTTTCCAACAGTGCTTGACGGATCTGTGGGCCAGCTCTCCATACTTTCTTCCAATCCTTCAGGGATTCGAACACACAAATATGCAGGGTAAAAGGACAGCACTTGGTTATTTCTCAAACCGAGGTTAATGCTGGTGTCGTCCTTTTTATCACTCTCTTTCTTGGATTGATGATACTGGGTGATTTCTGAGTCAATTCAGAAGACAGATAAAAGTTAACCACATTCCTGTGCGTATGAAGTTACCTGTAAACCAGGCTGATTAAGGAATTCTTTCCCAGAAGGATGTCAGCGAATACATTGGAAGTTTACAAAAATCCAGTTGTTCAATGCTCAAATTGCAGAGGTAAACTCATTGATTCAACTTTTATTTAATTTGGTAAGTTCCCAGGTGCTGTGATAAGATGTGAGGTCATGTATCTGGGGGTGAACAGTTCAGTTACTGAACCACTGCAAAATAATTCACACATACAAGTTTAGCCTCGCATATTCTCAAAAGGAAAGGGTAGATATTGCACTGATTGGAATCACAGTCCGTTTAGTCAGCGCCAATCAAAAACAAACATCCATCTTTTCTAATCCCATTTCCCAGCCCTTTATGGCTTGACATCACAAGTGCACATCTGAATACTTGTCCAATGTTATGAGTTTCTGCCTCTGATGGCAATGAGTTTGAGATTCCCATCACCCTCTGGTTATAAAAGTTTTCCCTCACATCTCCTCAAAACCTTCTGCCCCCGACCTTAACTCTCTGCCACCAGTCATTAATCCCTCCATCAAGTGGACATGTTTCTTCCTGTCTACCCTATCTATGCCCCTCATCATTTTAATAATGTCAATCATGACCCCTCTCAACCTCTGCTGTTGTAAGGGAATAACCCCAGTCTGTCCAATCTCTCTCCATCCCTGAAACTCTCCAGCCCAGGCAACATCCGGTGAATTTCTCAGTGTGTCGAAGTTTGGTTTTGCTGGTGTTGACATCGGTGCGTGTGTTGGATTATTAATGTCGATTGCTTTGGTAAAAACAATGACTGCAGATGCTGGAAACCAGATTCTAGATTAATGGTGCTGGAAGAGCACAGCAGTTCAGGAAGAACCACTAATCCAGAATGTCGATTGCTTTGCCAATTCCTGTGGTTTCTCAAGCTATCTGTGAGGTTTTATTAACTGAAACACCAATTTATTATCCAGCAGCTATCTATATCTTTAAATTTTTTTTTGAATTATAGCCCTTTTGAATTTCTCAAATATTGGCCACAGCAGCAGGAATGTTATGTTAACACAAAGTTCATGAGGCATCAGCTCGGCAGCACTTTCAGGGAGCGGTTACACAATGCTTTACAATCCAACCTCAAGGTAGCAGCAGGAAGATACAGCGTTTCCTGCTGTGATAACACCTCCAGGACCCTGAAACAACTTTGCAATGATGTCATGGAGCTGAACATCACTGGGTATAAATAGTACAGTATGATTGGAGATCGATCATTCCACTCCAGGCCAAACGACAACATGGACATGAACATGTGGAGGACATAGATCAGCTCTTGACTAATGTAACCATAAGATCAGAGTTGAGTATATCACCAGTTATTATTTTGGTATTAATGTATAATAAACATTGTTGCTCTGAAACCGAAGTCTGAAGCCTATTCTTGACTCTGCCTTCTCCTTGCCACCTAATCATTTGGCATCAAATGTGTGTACGAAATTAGATCAGCGTTAGATTCATTAGAAATTCTCATTTAGTTATCAACAGAATTATTATTCATTAGTTTAGTGTTGAAATATCTGTCTGACTTATTTTAAAGTTTGATCTTGTTTGTTCAGGTGCCGTAGACTGTGGTATTCTGTGTTGGATAGTTTCCTGCAGGTAATCCACCAATCTCAATGCTGGGCCAGTTTGCTGTTCAATGGTGGACGAATTCTCACTGTGGAGTCATTCCTCTTATATAACAGGTTAGTTTATTGCATGATAACAATAGGTATAATTAACAATAACTAGTCAGGCAGAAGAACTATAGAGGATACATCTGCTCCGTTTGTGTGTATCTCAGCTGTCTCCACCCTCATGCTGATTTCAGCTAATTCATATCAAACTGAGTCAGATGGGTCAGTCGCATCACCGGGCTGTTAGCCAAACCTTCAGATAACCACAACCTGCTCTGATACAGTATCTTGAAACAGCTCAAGGCAGCTCTGATTCTTTTGTAGAATTGGTGAGTTGGAATCCATGAGAATATCTCAACAATGAAAGATAAACTAGTAAAAGCTTCAAAACACTCACTGTGAGTGTCACCAGTACTGCAACACTGACGCATGTAAAATGGATGTATGTAACATGCAACTGACATACAGCACGATAGTGTGTAAAACTTGCATGTAATGCTAACATGTGTAACACTAATATTGACACCTGAAACATATGACACTGGTATGTGTAACACTGTTATTTGTGACACTGACACACGAAAACATGTACAACATTGATAAATGAAAACAACACATTTGACACTGACCTGTAACACTAAGATGTGCAACATATGCCAGGATGGTTTTTGGATGGCAATATCCTTCTGGGTGGATTTAGGTGCTGGATGCGATTTGGATGCACGGTGTGTTATATAGGTTGTAGGTGTTGTGGGAGCAGAATGTGGTATTTCGGTGTTCGGTGGGGAGAGGGATATGGGTGGTGGGTGTTGTGGGTATAGGGTGTGGCATTTGGGTGGTGGGAGTTGTGGGTGTGGGTTGAGGTATATGGGGGGGTGAGTGTTGTGGGTGTGGGGTGTGGTATTTGTGTGGTTGGTGTTGTGGGAGTGGGTGTGGTATTTGGGTGGTGGGTGTTGTGGAGGTGGGGTGTGGTATTTGGGTGGTAGGGTGTGGTATTTGGATGGTGGGTGTTGTGGATGCGGGCTGAGATATGGTGGGTGTTGTGGATGGTGGGTGTGGGGGTGAGGTATTTGGGTGGTGGGTGTTATGGGTGTGGGGTGAGGTATGTGGGTGATGGGTGTTGTGGGTGGTGGGTGTGGGGTAAGATATGTGTTTGGTGTGTATTGTGGGTGGTGGATGGTGGGTGTGGGGTGAGGTATGTGGGTGGTGGGTGTTGTGGGTGTGGGGTGAGGTATTTGGATGGTGGGTGTTGTGGATAGTGGGTGTGGGGTGAGGTATGTGGATGGTGGGTGTTGTGGGTGTGGGCTGAGGTATTTGGATGGTGGGTGTTGTAGGTGGTGGGTGTAGGGTGAGGTATTTGGATGATGCGTGTTGTGGGAGGTGGTGTGGAGTGAGGTATTTGGATGGTGGGTGTTGTGGGTGGTGGGTGTGGGGTGAGGTATGTGGGCGGTGGGTGTTGTGGGTGTGGGTGAGGTATTTGGGCGGTGGGTGTTGTGGGTGTGGGGTGAGGTAGGTGGGTGGTGGGTGTTGTGGATAGTGGGTGTGGGGTGAGGTATGTGGGTGGTGGGTGTTGTGGGTGTGGGCTGAGGTATTTGGATGGTGGGTGTTGTGAGTGGTGGGTGTGGGGTGAGGTATTTGGATGATGCGTGTTGTGGGTGTTGGGCGTGGAGTGAGGTATTTGGATGGTGAGTGTTGTGGTTGGTGGGTGTGGGGTGAGGTATGTGGGCGGTGGGTGTTGTGGGTGTGGGTTGCGGTATTTGGATGGTGGGTGCTGTGGGTGGTGGGTGTGGGGTAAGGTATTTGGATGGTGGCTATTGTGGGAGGTGGGTGTAGGGTGAGGTATTTGGATGATGCATGTTGTGGGAGGTGGTGTGGAGGGAGGTATTTGGATGGTGGGTGTTGTGGGTGATGGGTGTGGGGTGAGGTATTTGGATGGTGGGTGTTGTGGGTGTGTGGTGAGGTGTTTGGGTAGTGGGTGTTGTGGGTAGTGGGTATGGGGTGAGGTAGTGGGTGGTGGGTGTTGTGGGTGCTGTGGATGGTGGGTGCTGTGGGTGGTTGGTGCTGTGGGTGATGGGTGTTGTGAGTGGTGGGTGCTGGGTGTTGTGGGTGCTGGGTGTTGTGGGTGCTGTAAGTGGTGGGTGCTGTGGGTGATGGGTGCTGAGTGTTGTGGATGCTGTGTATGGTGGGTGTTATGGGTGGTGGGTACGGTGGGTGATGGGTGTTGTGGGTGTTGAGGGTGGTGGGTGTGGGTGAGGCATTTGGGTGGTGGGTGTTGTGGGTGTGGGATGAGGTATTAGGGTGCTGGGTGATGTGAGTGGTGGGTGTGGGGTGAGGTATTTGGGTGGTGGGTGTTGTGGATGTGGGGTGAGGTATTTGGGTGGTGGGTGATATGGGTGGTGGCTGTGGGGTGAGGTATATGGGTGTTGTGGGTGTGGGGTGAAGTATTTGGGTGGTGGGTGTGGGGTGAGGTATTTGGGTGGTGGGTGTTGTGAGTAGTGGGTGTTGAGTGTTGTGGGTGCTGGGTATTGTGGGTGTTGTGGGTGGTGGGTGTTGTGGGTGTTGGGTGTTGTGGGTGGTGGGTGTTGTGGGTGCTGTGGGTGTTGGGTGTTGTGGGTGGTGGGTGTTGTGTGTGCTGGATGCTGTGGGTGATGAGAGTTGTGGGTGCTGGGTGTTGTGGATGGTGGGTATGGTGGGTGGTGGGTGTTGTGGGTGCTGGGTGTTGTGGGTGCTGTGGATGGTGGGTGCTGTGGGTGGTTGGTGCTGTGGGCGATGGGTGTTGTGGGTGGTGGGTGCTGGGTGTTGTGGGAGCTGGGTGTTGTGGGTGCTGTAAGTGGTGGGTGCTGTGGGTGATGGGTGCTGGGTGTTATGGATGCTGTGTGTGGTGGGTGCTGTGGGTGGTGGGTGCTGTGTGCTGTGGGTGTTGTGGGTGGTGGGTGCTGTGGGTGGTGGGTGTTGTGGGTGCTGTGGGTGTTGGGTGTTGTGGGTGCTGGGTGTTGTGGATGGTGGGAATGGTGGGAGGTGGGTGCTGGGTGTTGTGGGTGGTGTGTGTTGTGGGTGCTGTGGATGGTGGGTGCTGTGGGTGATGGGTGCTGGGTGTTGTGTGTGCTGTGGGTGCTGGGTGTTGTGGGTGCTGGGTGTTGTGGGTGCTGGATGCTGGGTGCTGGGTGTTGTGTGTGCTGTGTGTGCTGTGTGTGCTGTGGGTGCTGGGTGATGTGTGTGCTGTGTGTGCTGTGGGTGCTGGGTGCTGGGTGTTGTGTGTGCTGTGTGTGTTGTGGGTGCTGGGTGCTGTGGGTGCTGGATGCTGGGTGCTGTGGGTGCTGGATGCTGGGTGCTGGGTGTTGTGTGTGCTGTGTGTGCTGTGGGTGCTGGGTGCTGTGGGTGCTGGATGCTGGGTGCTGTGGGTGCTGGGTGTTGTGTGTGCTGTGTGTGTTGTGGGTGCTGGGTGCTGGGTGCTGTGGGTGCTGGATGCTGGGTGCTGTGGGTGCTGGGTGCTGGGTGTTGTGTGTGCTGTGTGTGCTGTGGGTGCTGGGTGTTGTGTGTGCTGTGTGTGTTGTGGGTGCTGGGTGCTGTGGGTGCTGGATGCTGTGTGTGTTGTGGGTGCTGGGTGCTGTGTGTGCTGTGTGTGTTGTGGGTGCTGGGTGCTGTGTGTGCTGTGTGTGTTGTGGGTGCTGTGGGTGCTGTGGGTGCTGGATGCTGGGTGCTGTGGGTGTTGGGTGCTGTGTGTGTTGTGGGTGCTGGGTGCTGTGTGTGCTGTGTGTGTTGTGGGTGCTGGGTGCTGTGTGTGCTGTGTGTGTTGTGGGTGCTGTGGGTGCTGGATGCTGGGTGCTGTGTGTGCTGGGTGCTGTGGGTGCTGTGGGTGCTGTGGGTGCTGGATGCTGGGTGCTGTGTGTGCTGGGTGCTGTGGGTGCTGTGGGTGCTGTGGGTGCTGGATGCTGGGTGCTGTGTGTGCTGGGTGCTGTGGGTGCTGTGGGTGCTGTGTGTGCTGGGTGCTGTGGGTGCTGTGTGTGCTGGGTGCTGTGGGTGCTGTGTGTGCTGGATGCTGTGTCCTCAAAGCTGCCCCTTTGGTGAATAATGGGATTTACTGAATGAAGGGGCGGGGCCGTAAATTATGCGCATGCTCAGTGGGGGGTCGTCGGTGGGTCTAGGCGCCGGGATTCTGCGCATGTTCTTTGGGCGGCCGCGCCGGTTTGGCGCATGCTCGGTGCTGTGCGGCGGGGTGTGCGCATGCTCGGTCCTCGATGGCGCTGGTTTTGTCGGAGGTGGATGATGTCCGCATTGACCCGGGCGGTGTGTTTAAATACGTCCTTATCCGAGTGTGGAGCGGCAGCGGCAGTGACCAGCCCCGGGAGAAGGTCGTCGTCCGCGGCTCGGCCTCCGCTGAGTATCACGGTAAAGGGAGGGTGGCGCTGGGTCAGGGGTTGTGTGTGTGTGTGTGTGTGGTCAGTGGATTCGGGCAGGAGCTGGTGACCTCCCCCCCCCCCCCCCCCCCGACCTCCTCCTCTTCCCCCCCCCCGACCTCCTCCTCTTTCCCCCCCCCCCCGACCTCCTCCTCTTCCCCCCCCCCCGACCTCCTCCTCTTTCCCCCCCCCCCCGACCTCCTCCTCTTTCCCCCCCCCGACCTCCTCCTCTTCCCCCCCCCCGACCTCCTCCTCTTCCCCCCCCCCCGACCTCCTCCTCTTCCCCCCCCCCCGACCTCCTCCTCTTCCCCCCCCCCGACCTCCTCCTCTTCCCCCCCCCCCCGACCTCCTCCTCTTTCCCCCCCCCCGACCTCCTCCTCTTTCCCCCCCCCCGACCTCCTCCTCTTTCCCCCCCCCCGACCTCCTCCTCTTCCCCCCCCCCCGACCACCTCCTCTTCCCCCCCCCCCCGACCACCTCCTCTTCCCCCCCCCCCCGACCACCTCCTCTTCCCCCCCCCCCGACCACCTCCTCTTCCCCCCCCCGACCTCCTCCTCTTCCCCCCCCGACCACCTCCTCTTCCCCCCCCCCGACCACCTCCTCTTCCCCCCCCCGACCACCTCCTCTTCCCCCCCCCCGACCTCCTCCTCTTCCCCCCCCCCCCCCGACCTCCTCCTCTTCCCCCCCCCCGACCTCCTCCTCTTCCCCCCCCCCGACCTCCTCCTCTTCCCCCCCCCGACCTCCTCCTCCTCCTCCCCCCCCGACCTCTCTCCCCCCGATCCCATCCCCCCCCCCCCTCCCCCCCCCCCCCCCCCTCACCATCCCATCCTGAGAGAGGAGGTGGGGGGGGGGGAAGAGATGAGGGAGTTTTTGCATGAATGAAAATTTATTGTTTATGTGTATGTCTACATGAGAAACTGGAAAGTGTTATGCCTCCCTACTGCAGCACCTATATTAATAATAAATATATACATTTTAAAAATATGGTAACTAAGACTCAGTTCATCGCTGTTCTGAGAAATGGGAGTTGGGTAGGTGGCACTTTCTCAGCCAGTACAGGTATGATCGACTGAATGGCTGTACCCAGCACACAAGTTTTCTGTGCTGCCCAGTTGGATGTTGGGGGTGGAGGAGGGGGTGAGTTGGTAGGTTGAGTGAGTGGCAGCGCTCTGGGTGTCAGGATGCACTGTACAGTGAGGTTGGTTACACAGGAATGTTAGGCACCTTGACAGTATATTGTATAGTTTCCCATTTCCCTTCAAATATTTATACACTTTGTAATATCCAATTAGATTGCCTACAGTGTAGAAACAGGTCCTTCGGCCCAACAGGTCCACACTGACCCTTCGCAGAGTAACCCCCCAGACCCACTTCCCTCTGACTAATGCACCTACTAACAATATGGGCAATTTAGTTCGCCCGACCTGCACATCTGTGAGAAACCCACACAGACAATGTGCAAACTCCACACTTACAGTTGCCTGAGGCAGGAATCGAACCTGGGGCCCTGTTGCTGTGAGGCAGTAGTGTGAGCCACTGTGCCACCCTGCCCTTTGAGGCATATCGTTCCAGATCACACCTTCAATCAAAAACAGTTTCTTCATGCCCTGTGATATGTCAGCATCCTTGAATGTGTGTCCATTTGATTATGCACCCGGCCCATTTCCCTCCAAACCCTTCTTATTCATATACAGATCCAGATGCCTTTCAAATGTTGCAATTGTACCAGCCTCCACCATTTCTTCTGGCAGCTCATTCCATACACATACCACCCTCTGCGTGAAAACATTGTCCCTTAGGTCTCTCTCTCTCTCTCTCTCTCCCTAAACCTAAGCCCTTTAGTTCTGCACTCCCCCACTCCACTTTGTCTCTGTATCCTATCCATGCCTGTCATGTTTTTATAAACCTCTATAAGGTCACCCCTCAGCCTCCGACGCTCCAGGGAAAACAGCCCCAGCCTGTTCAGCCTCTCCCTGTAGCTCAAATCCTCCAACCCTGGCAACATCCTTGTAAATCTTTTCTGAACCCTTTCAAGTTTCACAACATCTTTCCGATAGGAAGGAGACCACGCAATATTCCAACAGTGGCCTAACCAATGTCCTGTACAGCCACAAAATGACCTCCCAACTCCTGTACTCAATACTCTGACCAATAAAGGAAAGTATACCAAACGCTGCTTTCACTATCCTATCGACCTGCGACTCCACTTTCACAGCACTTTGCACTTATCTGGATTAATTACCATTTCACCACTCACTCCAATCACTTTCCTCTCTTCCAACCTGTCTCAGCTGCAGATTTTGAGTTTCTTTGCTGAGTGTGTGATGCTAGTCATTCTGATCAATCAAACAAAGATATGGACGTGATCCTAAATATGTACTTTGCATCTGTAATTCCCCCAGGAGAAGGACATGATAGATAGTGAGAGTAGTGTGAGGCATACTAATATGCGAGGGCATTTTGAGGTCAAGAAAGAAGTGGTGTTGGGTCTCTTGAAGAGCATTAAGGTGGATAAGTCCCCAGGCTCTGATAGGATCTACCCCAGGTTACTGAGAGAAGCAAGAGAGGAGATTGCTGGGGCATTGACCAATGTCTTTGTATCCTTGTTGGCTGCTGAGGAATCCTGGGGGACTGGTGAGTAGCTAATGTTGTTCCCATGTTCAAGTTGGGAAACAGGGATAATCCAAAAAACTATAGACTGGTGAATCTCACGTCAGTGTTTGGGAAGCTATTGGAGAGAATTCTTAGGAATAGGATTTATGCACATTTGGAAAGGGGAAAGTGAGGACTACAGATGCTGGAGATCAGAGTCGAGAGTGTGGTGCTGGAAAACAGCAGGTCAGGCAGCATCCGAGCAGCAGGAGAGTCGATGTTTCAGGCCGAAACCCATCATCAGGAATTGGCTGGATAAAATCTAATAGGGGCCAGACAGTGGGAAAATCAGAATTCAAACTGATCGATGAATAACATTTTGGTTTGGTCTGTGGTCGTATCTTTTCCTCCAATTTAAAATTGGGTGATAAGGTTCACATTCTTAAAACAAAAAGTCACGAACTATAGAACAATTAAAATATTATACCACAGTTTAAAATTTATATTTAAAAAAACCAGGCTGAATGGGTGGAGCAGGAGAAAGTGTTGATAAAAGGCAACTTTTAGAGGAAACGCAGAGTGGAAGGGTTTATCAGAAACGGTGAATACAGCTGACCTAAAGCAATCAGAGCAGTTTTATTGAGGACATTCTAAGTGACTGAAGGAAAACTTTGCAACAGTTTGATCAGGCCTTCTGGCACCTATGTTATCAGCGGTCTGAATCTGGGCAATATACATGTCCGTGCTGCTTACAAATGAGGTTCGGTATGGATTCGGTATAATTTTGAACAGGCCCCTGGTGTGGAGGGAGTTTTTCATGAATCCCATCTTGGGAATGGGAATGTTTGCAGTGTGATTGACGTGGTGCCTCCAACCATTGACTGTTCAAGAAGGACCAGTCAAGTGATAGTCTACTTATACTTAACAAATACCAACAGTCACAAAATGGTTTTGTGTTTTATCATAACCACAGCTGATATCTATGAGGATGTGTCTAGCTGGATTCAGAAGAAGGGCCTGCACTGTGAGTGTCTAGGTGGTGGTCGAATTAACCATAACAGTGAGAAGAAGACCATTCATGTGTATGGATACTCCATGGTAAGGACAAGTGGCATGGGTTATTGCAGCACTGTCAAGGGAGAGCTGCTGCAGAGGCAGTGGCGACAGGCAGTGTTCGTTGTCAGCTGTAACCATTTGGGGCCGTCCCCTAATGAGGAAAGCGCAGAAGGGTGTTCCTGTATTGGGGTTGGGAGGGTGCCAGGGACAGCGCACGTGTATGCTGTTGGGATGGGGACGGGTGCACATGAACGGTCCAGATGTACAAAGAAAGCCCTCCTCATCTCCAACTTATAAATTAGTTCTGAACTGTGTGCCCAGTTCCACGGATACAACGTCCCCTCAGCATATAATGTTATAGACTGCTCTTTTTTTTCCCCAAAGTTTCAGTAAGGTCAGATCTTCTTCTCACTGAGAGTATAGACTATAGACGCATCCTTTCCTCATAAAAGAAATCCCCTGGACCCAGGAATCAGCTGAGTGACCCTTCCCACAACTGCTTCAATGCAAATACCTTCCGATTTCGGTAGGAAGACCAAACCTCCAAGTGAAGCCTTCCAAACCCCCTGAATAGTTGTAGCAACAGCTCCTTGTTTACTCCATCCCTCTTCCAACATACTTTACTCCTTCCTCATTACTTGCTGTATCTTCGAGGAGAAAGTGAGGACTACAGATGCTGGAGATCAGAGCTGAAAATGTGTTGCTGGAAAAGTGCAGCAGGTCAGGCAGCATCCGAGGAGCAGGAGAATCGACATTTCAGGCATAAGCCCTTCTTCAGGAATGAGGAAAGTGACACACTCTCCTCATTCCTGAAGAAGGGCTCACACCCGAAGCGTCGACTCTCCTGCTCCTCGGATGCTGCCTGACCTGCTGTGCTTTTCCAGCAACACGTTTTCAGCTACTTGCTGTATCTGCCTACTAATTAGCTTTTATCGAAGATATATCAAGATGTTATGGGGTTAGTATGGGGAACTGGTTATGGACCAACCTCAAGGGGCTGAATGGCCTGCACCTTCTATTCCCTATGGACATGGATACCCGGATTCCTCTGTACTGCAGCACTCTCTCTCTCTCTCTCTGTTTAGAGAGGTATTCTGCTTCCCTGTTCTTCCTGCAGAAATGAGACAACTTTATTTTTTCCCCACATCGTTTATCTGCCATATTTTCAACTGATTCACTGAGCCCCTCCATTATCTCTTCCAGACTTCTAGTAACCTCTTCACCACTCGCTTTTCCTATTTTATATCATCATGATTTGGAGCTGCCAGTGGGGACACAGTTAAACACCACACTAGGTTATAGTCCAGCAGGTTTAATTGGAAGCTCTAGCTTTCGGAGCGCTGCTCCTTCATCAGGTGGTTCTGACAGCCGCATGAAGGAGCTGTGCTCCAAAAGCTTGTGCTTCCTAGTAAACCTAGATTAGAGTGGTGCTGGAAAAGCACAGCAGGTCAGGCAGCATTCGAGGAGCAGGAAACACCGATGTTTCAGGCAAAAGCCCTTCATCAGGAATTCATTCCTCAAATGTCGATTCTTCTGCTCCTCGGATGCTGCCTGACCTGCTGCGCTTTTCCAGCACCACTGTAATCTACACTCTGATCTCCAGCAACTGCAGTCCTCATTTTCGCCTTCCAATTAAACCTGTCGGACGAGAGGCTGGTGTTGTGATTTTTAACTTGGTATCCGGTAACTTGGCTACAATGCAGTTGAACGCTCCATTCAAATCATTTAAACTCCCCTAGAATGACTGAGCTGCTGCCTGAAGACCTTGGCTGGAACATGGGAAGCAGGCTGTGTAACTCTTGAGGACATTGCAGCCAGTTCCTCATCTGACCTGGGTAGTGATTGCTCCTTTCTCCATTTAACAGTTTCCCCAGTGAATTTAGGTAATTCAGCACAGGCTAGTATGGTCTCTCAATGGGATGTGGTTGTGGATCAGCCAGTGTTTCCTTAAACAATGCAGTTCAACAGCCTTATCACTGTAGAAAGTTCCCCTTCCATCAGCTGCTGATCAGCTTTCCTGACCTGTCACCGGCTTCTCTGTTGAACCTACCAAGTCTGTGTGCCCCACGCGGAGCGACTGTTTAACTCTTACATTAAACATTTTCCCCACTGACTCGAGCCACTGGCAGTGGGGGTGAGCTGGTAATGAAGTGTGTGGCTGTTTGGGGAATGGGGCTGTGGTTGGAGAGAGGCGATACGGGAAGGTGAGTCGGATTCTAAGGTGAACATCTCCTGAGGCCGTCTCGGTTGGGTGTAGACTGTTGACCCAGTCAGAATCTCGGGTGACGAGATTGGCTGCTGAAGAGCTGCTGAGTCAGACAAGTGGAATCTCCGACTGAATCAGCTTCTTCAGGAGAAGAACGCAATGAATCAGACAGTCAATCCTGATCCCTCCACGTTTGTGAAGGTTTTCTGTTCCCACAGGACCTGAGTAACAGGCTTATCATATTGTCTTGTCCTTTTGTGCACAGGGTTATGGACGTGCAAAGCATGAGATCACAGCAGAGCTTCTGAGAGCCAAGTATCCGGACTACAATGTGACCTGGGCGAATGAGGGTTATTGAGGTGCCCTGGGCCTGAATGCTGTGCTGCCTTGTTGCTCAACTTATTTCCCTCTGCTCCGAAGCCTCTGGTTGGAAATGCACCGATCATGTCTGATTGCAATCTGAATTAAAGTAAATTATTACTGAAGCTTCCTGGACTGTGGAAGAATACATTGGTCTCTGTCTGTATGGAGCTATGATTTGGAGATGCCGGTGTTGGACTGGGGTGGACAAAGTTAAAAATCCCACAACACCAGGTTATAGTCCAACAGGTTTAATTGGAAGCACACTAGCTTTCGGAGCGACGCTCCTTCATCAGGTGATAGTGGAGGGCTCGATCCTAACACAGAATTTATAGCAAACATTTGCAGTGTGATGTAACTGAAATTATACATTGAAAAATTGATTGTCTGTTAAGCCTTTCATCTGTTAGAATATGGTGATAGTTTCACTTCTTTCATGTGTAAATCACAAAACCTTTTTTTTAAATTTGCATTCTCGGGTTAGCTGTTAACAATGGTGATAGCTAGACAATATGTTGAAGGTGTTAGCCCCCTGTGTTCTCTGTCTATGACCTGATGTTTAGATTGATTCTAATCTAATAAGCGAGATAACAATGTTTTACATAAATTCCTGCAGTTTTTGAGCTCAGAGTGCTACATGAATGTATGTAGTTTTTGAGCAAAGTGCAATGTAACTCTGCAAGTACAAATTCACCCCACAAAATATATGCGTGCATGTGGGTCTTTGTCTGTCTGTCTGGGGTGAGAGTTGAGTGAGAAAGTGTGTGTGTAGTGGGTGCAGAGTGTCTTAAGTCTGTGAGGGGGTGTCTGTGTGCGCGTCTGTGTACCTGTGTCCGTGTGTGTATAGTGCAATGGCGGTCACCTGTAATGTGACATGAACCCAAGGTCCCAGTTGAGCCCTCCCTATGGGTACCAAACTTAGCTATCAACCTCTGCTCGGCCACTTTCCTCTGCTGCCTGTCCCGTAGTCCACCTTGGAGGATGGTCACCCGAAGGTCTGAGGCTGAATGTTCTGGACCACTGAAGTGTTCCCCAGCTGGGAGGGAACCCTCCTGTCTGTTGATTGTTGTGCGGTGCCCATTCATCCGTTGTCGTAGCCTTTGTTCGGTTTTCACTCCGGGCATCCTTGCCTGCAACGTATAAGATAGACAATGTTGGCTGAGTCACATGAGTACCTGCCACTTACAAGGTGGGAGGTGTCCCCACACGTAATAGTGGTATCTATGTCCACAATCTGACACGTGCAGATTTAAGACACTCTGCACCCACTATATACACACACACACACACACACACACTTCCTCACACTCACAACTCCCACCCCAGACAGACAAAGACCCACATGCACATATATTGTGTGTGGTGAATTTGTATTGCAGAGTTACATTGCACGTTACTCAAAAACTGCATACATTCATGTAGAACTCTGAGCTCAAAAACTGCAGGAATTTATGTAAAACTCTGATTCTAATCTAATAAGTGAGATAACAATCTAAACATCAGGTCAGAGAACACAGGGGGCTAACACCTTCAACATATTGTCTAGCTAACCCGAGAATGCAACTTAAAAACAAAAGGTTTTGTGATTTACACATGAAAGAAGTGAAACTGTCACTGTATTCTAACAGATGAAAGGCTTAACAGACAATCAATTTTTCAATGTATAATTTCAGTTACATCACACTGCAAATTTTTGCTATAAATTCTGTGTTACGATCGAACCCTCCACTATTACCTGATGAAGGAGCGTCGCTCCGAAAGCTAGTGTGTTTCCAATTAAACCTGTTGGACTATAACCTGGTGTTGTGCGATTTTTAACTTTGGATTGTAAATACATAGCTACACAAACTCCAGCTCCCCACACACGCTTTGCTGAGTGAGTGGCTCTGACTGTGGCAGGTGGAGTTCAATATGTGGAGGTGAGAAAGGAGCCTTTCTCAATGGGGAGAAGTTCAGAACTTTGGGCAAGCAGAGATTTACAGGTCAAAGTGCAGAAGCCGCTAAAAACAAGTGAGTGGGTCCAAACCCGAATGAGAAAGGTGAGTGGAATTTCGGTTTCATCCCCGTCGGGCTAGAATACAAAGGCTGCAAGTTGTTCAAGATGTACAGAACTCTGTCCAGCCTGTGGCCAGTCCTATATGGTAGCATCAATTCACTAGAAATATACCAGTACTAAAAGATTAAAGTAGATACATAGGTGACCCTGGTTATAAGGTTGAGGGATGATCCTGTTAAGATCATCAAACGATTGCATTTCATGTGATGGGAGGATCCAGAACAAGGGAGCAAGACATTAAAATTTGGGCCAGGCAGTCCACAATGCCGCAATGGTTAGATCGTGTGGCTTGTTCTCTGGAAACACATCCTCACATCAAGCCCGTGTGAAACTCTGACATGCTCCAAACCACTGATGAGGCAGACAATGTCACATCTGAAACATCATTTTTTTAAAATAAGTTACTCAGTTGATAAGACCAAGTTGAGTAGATGGAGTTCAGATTCAGATCAGCATAATGTGATTGAATATACATCTGAACGAGGAACAGGAGTAGGCTACTCAGCCTTTCGAGCCTGCTACAGCATTCAATAAGATCATGGCTGATCCAATTTTAACTATAACTCTACATTTTTATATATCCCCATATCTTTCAACCCCTCCCCCCTTGGTAATAAGAAATCTCTGTCTTAAAAGGATTTAAATATTCTGCACTCTGGGTGAGTTTTTTCTTCCCTTTCCAAATGGGTGACCCCCTTATTTTTAAACTACAATCCCTAGTTCTAAACTTTGCTTCAAGAGGAAACAGCCTCTGAAATCACCCAGTTCAATCCCCTGAGAATCTTGTGTTTTATTAAGTCATCTTTGACTCTTCTCAGCTCGAGAGAATGTGGGCTGGATCTGCCGAACCTTTCCTCATCCAGCTGTATCCAGGTGTTAGTCCAGTAAACCTCAACTGTTTCCAATGCAATGACATTCTTAAAGTGTGGATGGTACCCAGTACAGTACACAGTACCCCAGATGTGGCTCTCACCAGTGGTCTGTATAACTGAAGCATAACCTCCCTAGTCTTTGTATTAGACCATTACCTTTTAAGAGGTTTCCTGGTAACTTGCTGAACCGACATACTGATCTTCTGTGATTCATGCACCCGGATCCTTTTGTAACTCCCACCATCTAGGTGGGGCACTTCCTAGCAAAATCGATATTTTCACACTTTCCCACATTGTACACCATTTGTTGCATCTTTGCCTGATTATGTATCCCTTTGTAGGCTCCTTCTATCCTTTTCACAACTTACGTCCCCACTATTATTTTTTTAACTGCGGTAGTGCTTATTTTTCCCCAGCACCCATGGTGTGGGTGACGTCCCCCTCTCCCTATTACTGTGGCATCAGCCAATTTAACTACTACACCTTCAGTCTTCATTCGAGTCATTGTGTAGAGCTGATGCCTCAGCATCGACCCCGATGACACACTGCTTAAAAGTTCCTGCCCAGTGTGAAAAAGACTCATTTATTCCAACCCTCTGCTTCCAATGAGCCAAGTTGCCTTCTAGCCGTGCCAAGCTGTAACCCACAACACCGTGAGTTCCAGTTTCCCCACATGAATCTTTGATGTGGCAACTTATCAAACGCTTTCTGGAAATCCACTTTACTGACAGTGCAAGTTACTTCAAAGAACTCAAATAAATTAGTGAAACGTGATTTCCCTTTGACAAAACAATAGTGGCTCCGTCTAATTACTTTGAACATATCTGAGAACCTGTCACAGAGACATACAGCAAATCCTTCAGTCCAACCAGTCCTTGCCAACCATAATCCGAAACTAAACAAGACACACCTGCCTGCCCTTGGCCGCTATCCCTCCAAACTTTCTCTGAAGTCAGCATACCCTTTCCAGCGGATTGGCTTTGAACCTTGTGTTGCGGATTTTTGGATCAAAGTGCAGCTGTAAATCGGGAGATAACCTGAGGGACCACCGCAATGCTGGGAGCACAATGGAACATCCCACAGGAGGAGGTAACACTCTGAGAGATGGCAGTTTTGCTGTAGATAGTCTTTGTTGCAGGGAATGGGGGGGGAGGTGACATTTCTTGAACCCCTGTCACGTTGTAAGGCTGTGTGAAGAGTGTCTCACGGATAATGAGCTCCCATTGAAGGGTAGACACTGATGGAACATAGGAAAATAGCCAGCTAGTGTGCAGACAGCAAGCTCTCAGAATAGCAATGAGCAAGTTGGGTATCTAGAGCTGGCATAAGCCGCCTTGAGTTTGAGCTAAGGGTGATTAGTGGAGCATACAGATAAATGAGGACACAACTGCTGTTGAAGAAGGCTCTCTCTCTCTCCTCCCCCCTGCTACATACATGGTAACATTTAGGTGATAATAAAGATTTGACAGGGCTGGTGGAGCCCATGGAACCAGTAACCCAGAAAGGGTTAGTATCTTCAAGGGTGGAACCGTGAAGGACAATCGCTTGCGTAAAGGCAGGTTCCATTGCCAAGTTGCACCTTCACAGCAAATACACTCGGACTGGAGCAAAGTTCACTGCTGGTAATAAAGTGATTGAGAGATGGAGCCCTCCAAGAAACTGCATGTTAAAGAGGGCAAAGATAACCAGATACCGGTCATACAGCCTTGAACACATTCCAAGGACATGGCCAATAGTGCTCCTGAATACCCACTGTGTTGTTTTGCAACTGCTGAGAATCCTAGGGTAGCGCCATGTCACACATACAACTCCTTTCAGTGTTCAAATGGTTCCTCGTATCAGTCACAAGCACCAAACTTGCCTGCCACTCCCCCCTTGGTCCTCACCCTTAACAATTTCTCCTTCGAATCCTCCCACTTCCTCCAGACCAAAGGGGTAGCCATGGGGACACGATGAGCCCCAGCTATGCCTGCCTCTTTGTTGGCTACGTAGAACAGTTGATCTTCCTTAATTACACCGGCACCACTCCCCACCTCTTCCTCCGCTACATTGATGACTGCATTGGCGCCACCTCGTGCTCCCGTGAGGAGGTTGAGCAATTCATCAACTTCACCAACACATTCCACCCTGACCTTAAATTTACCTGGACCATCTCTGACACTTTCCTTCCCCTTCCTGGACCTCTCCATCTCCATTAATGATGACCGACTTGACACCGACATTTTATACAAACCCACCGACTCCCACAGCTACCTGGATTACACCTCTTCCCACCCTACCTCTTGCAAAAATGCCATCCCGTATTCCCAATTCCTCTGCCTCCGCGTATCTGCTCCCAGGAGGACCAGTTCCACCATAGAACACACCAGATGGCCTCCTTCTTTAGAGACCGCAATTTCCCTTCCCACGTGGTTAAAGATGCCCTCCAAAGCATCTCGTCCACATCCCGCACCTCTGCCCTCAGACCCCACCCCTCCAACCGTAACAAGGACAAAACGCCCCTAGTGCTCACCTTCCACCCTACCAACCTTCGCATAAACCAAATCATCCGCCGACATTTCCGCCACCTCCAAAAAGACCCCACCACCAGGGATATATTTCCCTCCCCACCCCTTTCCACCTTCCGCAAAGACCGTTCCCTCCGTGACTGCCTGGTCAGGTCCACGCCCCTCAACAACCCACCCTCCCATCCTGGCACCTTCCCCTGCCACCGCAGGAACTGTAAAACCTGTACCCACACCTTCTCCCTCACCTGTATCCAAGGCCCTAAAGGGGCCTTCCACATCCATCAACGTTTTACCTACATATCCACTAATATCATTTATTGTATCCGTTGCTCCCGATGCTGTCTCCTCTACATTGAGGAGACTGGGCGCCTCCTAGCAGAGCGCTTTAGGGAACATCTCCGGGACACCCGCACCAATCAACCACACCGCCCCGTGGCCCAACATTTCAACTCCCCCTTCCATTCTGCCAAAGACATGGAGGTCCTGGGCCTCCTTCACCGCCGCTCCCTCACCACCAGACTCTTGGAGGGAGAACGCCTCATCTTCCGCCTCGGCATATTTCAACCCCATGGCATCAATGTGGACTTTAGCAGCTTCCTCATTTCCCCTTCCCCCACCTCACCCTCGTTTCAAACTTCCAGCTCAGCACTATCCCCTTGACTTGTCCAGACTTGTCCTACCTGCCTATCTTCTTTTCCACCTATCCACTCCACCCTCTCCTCCCTGACCTATCACCTTCATCTCCTCCCCCACTCACCCATTGTACTCTATGCTACTTTCTCCCCACCCCCACCCTCCTCTAGCTTATCTCTCCACGCTTCAGGCTCTCTGCCTTTATTCCTGATGAAGGGCTTTTGCCCGAAACGTCGATTTCGCTGCTCCTTGGATGCTGCCTGAACTACTGTGCTCTTCCAGCACCACTGATCCAGAATCTGGTTTCCAGCGTCTGCAGTCATTGTTTTTACCTAGTTGATTTTACTCCCCCCTCATACTCAACCTTCCTTGACCAAGTTTTGATGGCATAGATTCATTGGGACAGACAGTTTGCAGCCTCAGCTCAAACTGATTTTGTTGTGTATTCTCACTTGCCTTGGTGATGCTGCTCCATACAGTGCTGAGTCACTGAGTAATCATCTCCCAGTCTGGAAGGAGGAGAGAGGAGCGGGGCTCATTGGGGGACAGCCTGAAGAGAAATTTACATCTATCCCACATCATTATTGAGGCCTCAAACAGTTCCAGTGCGGTACAAATTATCCCAGTGAGACGCAGTGGGGTGTGAATGAATTCAGCGTGATCCATTTGATGCTGGCAAGATGTAGTGGAGTACATGACTCCAGTAGGTGCATTGAGTTACAGGTGAATCTAGCAGGATGCAGTGGGGTCTGAATGATTGCAACAGAGTGAGGGTTTGTGTTGGGGTTCTGCTCTGCCTCAGAGTGAAGGAGTAGTGGGGCAATGGTATTAGAGACAGTGAACTGACCTTATCTACCTAGAAGTGTTTGGAAGGAGTTGAGAGTGGGTTGCTGGAAAAGCACAGCCGGTCAGGCAGCATCCAAGGAGCAGGAGAGTCGATGTTTCGGGCATAAGCCCTTCATCGGGAATGAGGCTGGGAGGCTGGGGGACTGAGAGATAAATGGGATTGGGGTGGGGTTGGGGGGAAGGTAACTGAGAATGTGATAGGTAGATGAAGGTGGAGGAGGTGACAGGTTGGAGATGAAGGTGGAGCAGATAGGTGGGAAAGGTAATGGACAGGTCAAGAGGGTGGTGCTGAGTTGGAGGCTTGGGATAAGGTGGGGGAGGGGTGGTAAGGGTTTGGCGATGGACAAGGCCCAGGACCTGCATCTCCTTGGTGGAGTGGAGGGGGAGTTGAAGTGTTCAGCCACAGGGCGGTGGGGTTGGTTGGTGCAGGTGTCCCAGAGATGTTCTCTGAAACGATCCACAAGTTTGTGTCCTGTCTCCCCGATGTAGAGGAGACCACACCAGGTGCAGCGGATGCAGTAGATGTCTGTTGGATGTGGAAGGCTCCTTTGGACAGAGGTGTGTGGGGAGGTGTGCACCAAGTTTTGCACTTCCTGTGGTGCCAGGAGTGGGATGTGGGCTGGCGGGGGGGCGGGGGGCGGGAGTGGGCGCGTGGATCTCAATGGAATGCTGATAGGGGTGGGAAAGGAAAAATATATCTGGTGATGGGGTCTATTTATAGCTGGTGGAGGATGATGCAATATATACAGAGGTTGGTGGGGTGGAACGACCGGGGGGGGGGAATTCTGTCCTTGTTGGGAGGGGTGGGATTCAAGGGCGGTGGTGCGGGAAGTGGAGGAGATGCGCTGGAGGGCATCGTCGATCACATGGGAAGGGAAATTGCGATCTTGGAAGAAGGAGGCCATCTGGGATTTTCTGAGGTGGAATTGGTCATCCTGGGAACAGATACAGCAGAGGTGGAGGAATTGGGAATGTGGGATGGCGTTTTTACAGAAGGTAGGGTGGGAGGAGGTGTAGTATATGTAGCTGTGGGAGTTGGTGGGTTTGTAGGAGATGTCTGCGCTTTGCCGGCCAGTTGTCGTTAGTCATAATTTCCCTTCCCACGTGGTGACGATGGCCTCCAGCACATTTCCTCCACTTCCTGTACCACTGCACATGAACTCCACCCCTCCCAATGCAACAAAGACAGAACCCCTCCCTGGTCCTCACCTTCCACCCCACCAACCTCCATATACATCACATCATCCTCTGCCACTTCTGCCACCTACAAATGGACCCCAGCACCAGAGATATTTTTCATTGCCCACCCCTATCAGCGTTCCGGAGAACCATTCCCTTGTGAGAGCCACATGCCCCATCCCCCCTGCCAATCCACACCCCACTCTCAGCACCTTCCCTGCCAGGGCAGGACGTTTAAACCTGTGCCCAAACCTCCGTCCAAGGGACCCTTCCACATCTGACAGAATTTTACCTGTAACCCCACCAATGTCACCTACTGTATCCGTTAATCCCAGTGTGGTCTCCTCTACACCTGGGAGACAGGACACCAGCTTGTGGATTGTTTTAGAGAACGTCTCTGGGACACCAGCACCCACCAACCCCAACCGCCCCCCGCCCCCCCATGGCTGAACACTGTAACTCCCCCTCCCACTCCACCAAGGACATGCAGGTCCTGGGCCTCCTCCATCGCCAAACCCTTACCATCTGACACCTGGAGGAAGGACACAACATACTCTGTCTTGGACCCTGCAACCACCCGGGATCAATGTGGAAGACACCAATTTCCTCATTTCCCCTTCCCCACCTTATCCCAGTCCCAAACCTCCAACTTGGCACCGCCCTCCTGACCTGTCCATCACCTTTCCCACCTATCCACTCTTCCTTCTCCTTCCTCTCTGACCTATCACCTTTCCCACCACCTTCATCTACCTTCCTCCCAACCCCACCCACCCCCCTCCCATTTATCTCTCAGCCCCCCCGAGGCTCCCAGCCTCATTCCTGATGAAGGGGCTCCGGCCTGAAACGTCGAATCTCCTCCCCCTCGGCTGCTGCCTGACGTACTGAGTTTTTCCAGCACCCACACTCTCGACTCTGACCTTCAGCATCTGCAGCCCTCCCTTTGACCCAGTATTCGGAGGGAGCCCTGGTCTGCAAAGGGTTACAAGGAGCCAGTGCAATTCCTGGTTAAAGTTCTCTCAAACCCTCATAAACCCAACAAGAATGATTGAGAAACAGCAACGTGTTAGGGAGTTGTTGATAGGGAGGGTTAAAGTGCAGGCTTTCTGCTGCTCTGCTGCACTCCTCGGTGAGGGAAGAAGCTGCCAAATGATCCTCACCGGGATTATATCGCTGATTGTGCTCCCATGTAGCCTTCTGGGTGAGTTTTGCTTCACATTAAAATACCTTGGGCTCCTGATTCGTCAGAGATGGGGGCATTAGCCCCTCTCACCCCCCCCTTCCCACTCACCCCCAGCCTTGGTCACACAGTTCTGTCTGACGCTTGTTCTCTGCCCTGGGCCTGGAGTGGGGGAGTCGGTGAGGGAGGAGGCTGGGTTTGTCTTGCAGACAAAGGGAGGGGGGTGGTCAGGCAGTCAATGGGGACCTCTGCCATTCCCCAGAGTGTGACTGTCAGCACAGGGGGAAACCTCAAAGCAGCTGCTGAAAATTCCTGTAAGAGAGAAGACAGCAGGGATTGACAGGGTGGAGATGTGGTGGCTGTTTCCTCGCCTCATGCAGACACAGGGTCCTGACACAGTATCCGTCCCCCTCTCTGCCTGAGCGTTGTTCTGTGTTTGAGCCGTGCTTAGCTGCCCACTGGTGGCAGTCGAGGAGCTGTGGCTGGGATTCCCGCTGGCCGAGAGGCAGCCTCTGGGGCTCTGAGTGAACAGAGGGAAGGGATGGGGGGAAAGGGTGGGACCTGAGCAAGTGTCCATGCTGCACCTGCACCTCTCCACGACACGGGGTTAGGGTTAGATGGGATCTCCGTGGATGGCACTGAAGGCAAGGCTGGAGCATCACCCGGCTGAGCAGACCGATGGTGTCAGGGTATGCCCTGAGCTCAGGGAGTGTACGGGCCAGTTCCTCAGGGTCTGGGTGAAGCTGGCTGTCTGATATCAGTCAGTGTTCATCGCAGGCTCCCTCTGAGACTCTCACACACAATTACCCTGCTCCCTCCGACTACCCAGCACACCCACCCCCTCAGTACCTGTGTTCACCCACCCACTTACCCCCTCGGTCCCTGTGTCCCCCCCTTACCCCCTCAGTCCCTGACACCCCCTTAGTCCCTGTGTCCCCCCATAACCCCCTCAGTCCCTGTGTCCCCCCTTACCCCCTCAGTCCCTGTGCCCCCCTTAACCCCTCAGCCCCTGTGTCCCCCCCTTACTCCCTCAGTCCCTGTGTCCCCCCCTTACCCCCTCAATCCCTCTCCCCCCTTTACCCCCTCAGTCCCTGTGTCCCCCCTTACCCCCTCAGTCCCTGTGTCCTTCCTTACCCCCTCAGTCCCTGTGTCCCCCCTCACCCCCTCAGTCCCTCTCCCCCCTTTACCCCCTCAGTCCCTGTGTCCCCCCCTTACCCCCTCAGTCCCTCTCCTCCCCTTACCCCCTCAGTCCCTGTGTCCCCCCCTTACCACCTCAGTCCCTGTGTCCCCCCCATACCCCCTCAGTCCCTGTGTCCCCCCCTTACCCCCTCAGTCCCTCTCCCCCCTTTACCCCCTCAGTCCCTGTGTCCCCCCCTTACCACCTCAGTCCCTGTGTCCCACCTCACCCCCAAGTCCCCGTCCCCCTTACCCCCTTAATGCCTGTGTCCCCCCCTTTACCCCTTCCTTCCCTGTGTTCCTCTTATCCCCTCAGTCCCTGTCCCGCCCTTCCCCCCACAGTCCCTGTCCCCATTTACCCCCACAGTCCCTGTGTTCCCCTTACCCCCTCAGTCCCTATGCCCCCTTACCCCCTCTACTGCTGCCCCACCCTTAACCCCTCAATCCCTGTCCCCCCCTTGCCCTCTCAGTCCCTATGCCCCATTACCCCCACAGTGCCTGTCCCCCCTTTATCCTCCAGTCCTTGTGCCCCATTGCCCCGTCATACCCTGCCCTACCCTTACCCCCTCAGTCCCTGTGTCCCCCCCTTACCTCCCTCAGTCCCTGTGTGCCCCCCTTACCCCCCTCAGTCCCTGTGCCCCCCCTTACCCCCTCAGTCCCTGTCCCCCCCTTACCCCCTCAGTCCCTGTGCCCCCCCTTACCCCCTCAGTCCCTGTGTCCCCCCTTACCCCCTCAGTCCCTGTGTCCCCCCTTACCCCCTCAGTCCCTGTGCCCCCCCACCCCCTCAGTCCCTGTGTCCCCCCTTACCCCCTCAGTCCCTGTGTCCCCCCTTACCCCCTCAGTCCCTGTGTCCCCCCCTTACCCCCTCAGTCCCTGTGCCCCCCCTTACCCCCTCAGTCCCTGTGTCCCCCCCATACCCCCTCAGTCCCTGTGTCCCCCCCTTACCCCCTCAGTCCCTGTGCCCCCCCTTACCCCCTCAGTCCCTGTGTCCCCCCCTTACCCCCTCAGTCCCTGTGCCCCCCTTACCCCCTCAGTCCCTGTGCCCCCCTTACCCCCTCAGTCCCTGTGTCTCCCCTTTACCCCCTCAGTCTCTGTGCCCCCCCTTACCCCCTCAGTCCCTGTGCCCCCCTTACCCCCTCAGTCCCTGTGCCCCCCCTTACCCCCTCAGTCCCTGTGTCCCCCCTTACCCCCTCAGTCCCTGTGCCCCCCCTTACCCCCTCAGTCCCTGTGTCCCCCCCTTACCCCCTCAGTCCCTGTGTCCCCCTTACCCCTCAGTCCCTGTGCCCCCCTTACCCCCTCAGTCCCTGTGCCCCCCTTACCCCCTCAGTCCCTGTGTCCCCCTTTACCCCCTCAGTCCCTGTGCCCCCCTTACCCCCTCAGTCCCTGTGTCCCCCCCTTACCCCCTCAGTCCCTCTCCCCCCGTTACCCCCTCAGTCCCTGAAGTGATTTACAAGAGTGTTTCCAGGCCGGAATGAGCAGTGTCCGATCTGAGGATGGATTCGGGATGCTGTGGCTGTTGCTGTTGGGGAGGGGATGGCTGTTGGGGAGAGGTTTTGGAATCTTACCCGGGCTGATCGAGCAGGCGGGGGGAGGGGGGGGGGGGGTGGAAGCTGCTCCTGAAACCCGAAAAATAGTGGCCAAAATTTCAATCATCTGCAGACAATCCAAGGATGTTGTCAATAAAAGGCTTCAGTCTGCGTGATGAGGGAGAGTGTGGGAATGTACTGCCTGGAATGTGGTGGAGGCAGGTTCAGTCTGAGGCATTTCATCGAATCCCGACAGTGTGGAAGCTGGCCGTTCGGCCCATTGAGTCCACACTACCCACCGCAGACCATCACCTGCTAACCTGGAGCTGTGAGGCAGCAGTGCTAACCACCGAGCCCACTATTGAGGGGGCATTGGATGATTACTTGGATAGAAATGCTTGGCCGTGGAAAAGGCAGGCGTTTAGCACTCGGAGATAGAGCTGGTGCCGACATGATGGGCTGAATGGCCTCCCTATGTACCATAACACTCCTGTGAAAGGTTATCAGATGTGGGCAGGAATGTGAATGTGAGATTATAATTAGGTTAGCTCCCATTTTATTGATTTACTGAGAGGTCGATGGTGCAGATGGAGGGATTGTCTCAAAAAGCGAGCTCCAACGTGATTTCTCTGCTTCCAGCTATCTCTTGCAATTTCGAAGTGGATTTCTGTGAATGGGAACAGAAGGCGACCGATAATCTTCAGTGGATTCGTGATAACGGCAGTGATCTGCTGAAATACAGCCCGATGTATGATCACACCCTCAATGGCAAAGGTAAGCAGATGGACCATGGGCTCAACCCTCAGGGCACACAGAGCTAAAGGGAGTGGGTCAGGGTGTGACGGTCAAGGGGCATTGCTGCTGGTCTAGCAATCCCGAGAGGAGAAAGTGAGGACTGCAGATGCTGGAGATCAGAGCTGAAAATGTGTTGCTGGAAAAGTGCAGCAGGTCAGGCAGCATCCAAGGAGCAGGAGAGTCGACGTTTTGGGCATAAGCCCTTCTTCAGGAATCCTTCATTCCTGAAGAAAGGCTTATGCCCGAAACGTCGATTCTCCTGCTCCTTGGATGCTGCCTGACCTGCTGCGCTTTTCCAGCAACACATTTTCAGCTAGCAATCCCGAGAGCCAGGCTATGTTCTGGGGACCCGCGATTGAGTGCAGATGGTGGTATCTGAATTCAGTAAAGATGTTGAATCATTAAACCATGAAATCACTGGTGATTCTCGGCTCAGGGAAGGAAATCTGCCTGGTCTGGCCTACATGTGACACCAAACCCACTACAATGTGGTTGACTCTCAGGCTGCCCCCTGAAACAGCCCCCAACTCCCTCAGATGTATCAGAGTCTCAAGCAAAGAAATGAAACCAGCTGGCATTGACTTTGGCACTGATTAGGGTGGTGCTGGAAAAGCACAGCAGGTCAGGCAGCATCCGAAGAACAGGAAACATCGATGTTTCGGGCAAAAGCTTTTCCGGCTTCTCGGAATGCTGCCTGACCTGCTGTGCTTTTCCAGCACCACCCTAATCTTGACTCTAATCTCCAGCGTCTGCAGTACCCACTTCCGCCCAGGAGAAACAGCCCTGTCGACCCTGCAAAGTCTCCCTCACTAACATCTGGGGGATTAGTGTCAAAACGGGGAGAGCTGTCTCACACAGACCCGTCATACTGACATTGTCATACTGTTTCGGCTTGGAAAGGGTGGACGCTAGGAAATTTTTTCCGTTAGGCGAGGAGTCTAGGACCTGTGGACACAGCCTTAGAATTAGAGGGGGTCAATTCAGAACAGAAATGCGGAGACATTTCTTCAGCCAGAGAGTGGTGGGCCTGTGGAATTCATTGCCGCAGAGTGCAGTGGAGGCCGGGACGCTAAATGTCTTCAAGGCAGAGATTGATAGATTCTTGATGTCACAAGGAATTAAGAGCTACGGGGAGAATGTGGGTAAGTGGAGTTGAAATGCCCATCAGCCATGATTGAATGGCGGAGTGGACTCGATGGGCCGAATGGCCTTACTTCCACTCCTATATCTTATGGTCTTATACTCACGGGACCATACTTTACAGACAATGTCCCGGACACCACCATCCCCATCCCTGGATATGTCCTCTCCCACTGGGCAGGACAGCCCCGGCACAGGTGGTGGCACACAGTGGGATACGGTCAGGACGGAGTTGCCCTGGAAGTTTTCACCATCGATTCCAGATCCCATAAAGACTTCACATTAAACATGGACAAGGAAATCCTGCTGATTGCCACATCCCTGTCCTCCCTCCGCTGATAACTCAGTACTCCTCCATTTTGAACAACATGCCTGAGGGTAGCAAGGGGTACAGAATGCCCTCTGGGTGGAGGGGTGCCAATGTCAGCACTACGACTACAGATTGAGCTGGTCAGGTCCGAAAGGACACAGCTGCTGCACTGGGTCTGCAGCAGGTGGTGAAGGAACCAACAACAGGAAAATAATATACTCAATCTCATCCTTAACAATCTGCAAATGCAATTAATCATGACAGTACTGTTCAGAGTCACCACCACAAAGTCCTTGTGGAGACAAAGTCCTGCCTTCACATTGAGAATACCCTCCATCATGTTGTGTGGCACTATCACTGTGCTAAATAGGACAGACTTCAAATGGATCTAGCTGCTCAAGACTAGGGACCCATGAGGGACTATGGGCCGTCAGCAGCAGAATTGTACTCTAGCACAATCTGTAATCTCATGGCCTGACCGATGTGGCCTCCTCTATATTGGGGAGACAGGCCGCCTACTTGCGGAACATTTCAGAGAACACCTCTGGGACACCCGCACCAACCAACCCAACCACCCCGTGGCTCAACACTTTAACTCTCCCTCCCACTCCACCGAGGACATGCAGGTCCTTGGACTCCTCCATCACCAGACCATAACAACACGACGGCTGGTGGAAGAGTGCCTCATCTTCTGCCTAGGAACCCTCCAACCACAAGGGATGAACTCAGATTTCTCCAGTTTCCTCATATCCCCTCCCCCCACCTTGTCTCAGTCAAATCCCTCGAACTCAGCACCGCCCTCCTAACCTGCAATCTTCTTCCTGACCTCTCCACCCCCACCCCACTCCGGCCTATCACCCTCACCTTGACCTCCTTCCACCTATCATATTCCCAACACCCCTCCCCCAAGTCCCTCCTCCCTACCTTTTATCTTAGCCTGCTTGGCACACTCTCCTCATTCCTGATGAAGGGCTCTGGCCCGAAACGTCGAATTTCCTGTTCCTTGGATGCTGCCTGACCTGCTGCGCTTTTCCAGCAACACATTTTCAGCTCTGATCTCCAGCATCTGCAGACCTCACTTTCTCTTCAAAGATTCCACCAGGGCCACTCAGCTCCTGACCTCATTCCAGCCTTGGTTCAGACATGGACAAAAGAGCTGAATCCCGGGGGGTGGGGGGAGAAACCTTTGACATCGCGGCTACATTTGACTGAGTGTGGGGTCAAGGAGCCCTAGAAAAACTGGAATCAGTGAGTAATGGGGGAGTAGACGTGCTGGTGGCTGGAGTCATCAAACACATGGGAAGATATTTGTGATTGTTGGATGTCAGTCATTTCAGCTCCAGGGCAAACACAGAGAAACACACTGACATACAAACACACGCACTGGCTCTCACATGCTAACACAAACACACACACACACATGAACATAAGCACACACACGCACGTACACACATGCACACTGATACAAACACACAGAAGGTGGACACATCACTGATACACACACGCACACACACACGTATAATAGAATCCCTACAGTGTGGAAACAGGCCATTTGGTCCATCAAATCCACATAACTCCTCCCTCCCTCACCCCCACCACCCCCAAAGAGCTTTTCACCCCAGACCCAGCCCCCAACCCTATTCCTGTCACCCTGCATTTCCCATGGCTAATTCACCTAACCTGCATATCCCCTGGACACTGGGGGCAGTTTGGTCTGGCTGATCCACCTAAGCTGCATATCTTTGGACTCACGCACACACGCACATGCCCTCGCGTGAGTGCGCACACATACACACCCCCGCACACGCACATGCCCTCGCGTGAGTGCGCACACATACACACCCCCGCACACGCACATACGCACACACAAATCAGCTTCTCCCAAGGGAGACAGACAGTGAGAGCCTTTTGAGGAGAAATCGAGTGGGTTTCAACTTGGACACAATGCAGGTTTGAAGGATGCCAGACTTTTGAAACTGACAGGATTGTCACCGAACATGACCAGGTCGGCTGTCTCTTAATGGGAGAGTCGAGGGCCAGAGCAGCTAACCTCGGGGCATAAGACACTTGGGACAAGTGCAGGGTTAGCTTTCTTTGAGAGGAGTGAATCTGTGGCACTCTTTACCGCTGAGGTAGATGGAGTTTTAATAAGGGAGGGGATCGAGGGTTCAGTGGAGTTCAGGGGGGTAAGAACAGACATGGTCTTACTGAATGGTGCAGCAACTATGATGGGCTGAGTGGCCCACTTCTGCTCCTGTATCTCATGGCTATTTGACCTGAGAGAGAGTTGATGGGCCTTCGATCTGAATCCCTCTGATCATTATAGGGGACGGTGCTCCAACAATGGGTTTAATCCAGGCATTTAACCAAGGAAGGAATGAGTCCAAAGCAGCATTGCTGTTGGGGAGCCTGTAAATGACAGCACAGCTACGAGACAGTACAAAACAGAAAGCTGTGAACACAGGACACACCTTTCGCCACTAATAAAGCATTCTTTTAATTTCAGGATATTACTTGTTTATTCACAATTCATCAGCCTCACTCCCAAACCAGGTAGCAAGGCTCACAACCGTCCTCCAGACAGCCACCTCGGCCAGTCAGTGCTTATCCTTCTGGTATCACATGTATGGCCCGAACATTGGTGAGTACTCAGAAAACAGTGGACAGAAATTATTCTCCAAGTATAGCCAGGGAACACTCCTCTACATGTACCAACTCTCAGTAGGATACAGTCCCACACACACACTGACTCTCACTGGGGTACACTCCCACACACACTGACCTTCACTGGGTACAGTCCCACACACACTGACTCTCACTGGGGACGGACCCACACACACTGACTCTCACTGGGGTACAGTCCCAACACACTGACCCTCACTGGGTACAGTTCCACACACACTGAGTCTCACTGGGGGACAGTCCCATACATATTGACTCTCACTGGGGTACAGTCACACACACATTGACTCTTACTGGAGTCACAGTGACTCTTACTGGAGTATACTCCCACACACACGACCTTCACGGGGTACAGTCCCACACACACTGACTCCCACTGGTGGACAGTCCTACACACACGCTCACACACACAGACTCTCAGAAGCTGCGTTTAAAATGGAAATTTTTACGATGTCATTGCGCGGTTTTTCAGGTGTGGTTAACGTGTGAATCTCCCTGGTATCCCCATCCCCTACACTGGGCTGGTGCGTTCGGAGTCTGTTGCTGTGGGTTCGGCAGCGTAAATCAGACTGGGACGGGGTGACCCTTATTTCACCACCAACTCCAGCAGCTCGTCACTGAGCACCATTGTCACGGATAACATTTAGAAGCAGCTATGAACATCCCAGTCTCAGAATCAAATAATCATTCAGCAAGATTTTAACTACTAAGTCTTTCAATGTAAATCTCTATGATCTCTAACCGAGCAGACCATGTATACCCAGTAACCCATTAACCTGTCAGGGGAATGCTCTGTTTAATCACTCCCACGCAGCCACAGTATGAGTGTCGTCGTGCAATGCAGATCACATTCAGGCAGACTTCCTCTGGTGACCACCCGTACCTTCAAGTGTTTGTGATCCTATTATCCATGAAGGGATTATCCAACAAGACCAGCTGTCCCAGCGTGAGAAACAACAGCCTGTTGTGGGTCCCTGTCCCAACAGGATGTGGGAATCACACTGAGCTCTCTCTGCAGTGTGTCCCTGTCCCAACAGGATGTGGGAATCACACTGAGCTCTCTCTGCAGTGTGTCCCTGTCCCAACAGGATGTGGGAATCACACTGAGCTCTCTCTGCAGGAACACTGAGTCTCAAGGTGCAGCAAGAAGGCCAGCCTGAGAAGCTCCTGTGGACAGCGACAGGGACCCATGGGAATCAATGGCGATGGGCATTTCATACCATCGCACCCCAGAACAAGCACTTCCAGGTAACAACATCCTGACGGAGCGCCAGATAGTCGGAGGGTCAGTGCTGAGGGAGTGCCGCACTGTGGGAGGGTCAGTGCTGAGGGAGTGCCGCACTGTCGGAGGGTCAGTGCTGAGGGAGTGCCCTACTGTCGGAGGGTCAGTGCTGAGGGAGTACCGCACTGTCGGAGGGTCAGTGCTGAGGGAGTGGGCACTGTCGGAGGGTCAGTGCTGAGGGAGTGCCGCACTGTCGGAGGGTCAGTGCTGAGGGAGTGCCGCACTGTCGGAGGGTCAGTGCTGAGGGAGTGGGCACTGTCGGAGGGTCAGTGCTGAGGGAGTGGGCACTGTCGGAGGGTCAGTGCTGAGGGAGTGGGCACTGTCGGAGGGTCAGTGCTGAGGGAGTGCCGCACTGTCGGAGGGTCAGTGCTGAGGGAGTGCCGCACTGTCGGAGGGTCAGTACTGTGGGAGCGCTGTGTTCCATTACTGAACTCCTGGTTGGGTTTCCTATGTCCCTCTGGTTATAGACCCCAGTTCCATCAGTGATGAATATACTCCCTCACATGGCGCAGACCTGTGGAGCTGATGATCAATGTCTTGTTTGTTTACAGCTGACGTTTGAAGGCTCTCCAGGAGCTGGTATTGGGGATATTGCCATTGATGATGTGAGTGTTGTGGGAGGAGAGTGTGACGTTCAGGGGCTGTGCTCCTTCGAGGCCAATCCTTGCCAGTACACATCCCCCGGAATGCTGAGCTGGAACCGCCTCATTGGTAACCTGACCAATCGGCCCGTCACTGACCACACAACCGAGACCGCTGAGGGTGAGTGTACCTTCCATTGGCCAGCTCAGCCTGGACACATCCTGGCTTCCCACTTGTCTATCCCGTTTAATCTGTGCCAAGACAGTCATGATGCAATCACTGTACTCGAGGACATCAATGTACTCGGGGTGGGGGATGCTAGAGGGAGCACAGTGGTAGTGGGGCGTCTGAGAGTGACGGTCACTCTCTATCCTCCTTTGCCAGGGTGTGGCATAACTCTGCAGAGCTACTGTGGTACAGGGAAGGTGCAGTCGGTACTTTCTTGGCCAGTACCAGGCACGTAGACACCACAGAGGAGGATTGACATTGTCAGGGTAAGGAGCTGGGCCCTCACGTCAGCACCAAGCCCTCCCTCTGGAGGTGATGAGCAGAGTCACCTGTAACCTGTCACAATGGGAGACGGGAGCAGTGCGTTTTTAAGGGAGAGGTGGTTCGATTCTCAGGAGCGGGCGCTGGTCCTCAGAGGGAGGCTGGACCCCGAGATCAGGTTGGATGGCGCCTGGTCCAGCAGGAGTTGGTTCTGAATTGTGAGGCATTAACACCGGCCCTGGGGAGGCCCTGGTGTGGAGGTGCTCGTGTTGGACTGGAGTGGACACTGTCAGAAATCACACAGCACCAGGTTAGAGTCCGGGGACAAAGGGGCAGTGCTCCAAAAACTTGTGATTTCAAATAAACCTGTTGGACTATAACCTCGCGTCCTGGGAATTCTGAGAGGGTGGAGTAACTGGCACTGGAGTTTTTTTATATTAGATTACTTACAGTGTGGAAACAGGCCCTCCGGCCCAACAAGTCCACACCGACCCACAACCCTGCCCCTTTACCTAACACTATGGGCAATTTAGCATGGCCAGTTCACCTGACCCGCACACCTTTGGACTGTGGGAGGAAACCAGAGCACCCGGAGGAAACCCACGCAGACAGTTGCCTGAGGTAGGAATTGAACCCGGGTCTCTGGCACTGCAAGGCAGCGGTGCTAACCACTGTGCCACCATGCTGTTCATATGAATCAGAACCAGGGAATAGACAGAGCTTTCAACTATATACAGGGGGAGTAAAATTTGTGGGGGAAGACTGGGTAAATTTAAGGGAAATGACAATTGATCAAACTGGAGGATGCCAGGAAGGGACAGTGAGAGCAGACACAGCCAGAGTTTACAATAACAGTCGGAAGGACCCCAGCTAATGGCCCTGGTCTGAATACATTCATAATCAAACAAAGGAATTGTCAACTCCAATTAAAACACCATCTCTATGACCTGACAGCCTCACCTTCCTGCTGAAGGGCTTATGCCTGAGGCATTGACGCTCCTGCTCCTCGGATACTGTCTGACCTGCTGTGCGTTTCCAGCGCCACACTTTCCGACAGCCAACTCGACGGTGTGTTTCTGGAGATGAGGCAGCTCTCTTGATGAAAGCGGACGTTTGTACCGACATAAGAAATGATCTTGGTTCCCAAATTTCCCAACTTAGAATCAATTGAGGTGGAAGTTAGAAACATCAAGGGATGGAGAGCGTTGGTTGTGAGTTCTCTCGAGGCCATCAGAGAGCGGTCTCATGGGCTCAGGTTAAAGAGGGCGAGGAAACCTCCTGCTGATTATCACAGACTGTCCTCCCTCGAGGAAGCACTGAAGGTGACAAAGACGCCAAACGTACCCTGGGTGAGGGATTTCAATGTCCACCAGCAGGAGGGGCTCTGCAGCAACACGACTGCTTGAGCTGGTGGGATTTAAAGCACTTAGCTGCTGGACTGGGTCTAGATCAGAGTGGTGCTGGAAAGGCACAGCAGGTCAAGGAGCAGGAAACACCGACGTTTCGGGCAAATTGCAGAGAGTGGGTGAGGGGACAGATGCAGAGGATGTTGCCTGGCCAAGAGTGATTGGGCAGCCTGGGGTGTTTCCCTTGGAGCCGTGGGGGCGTGACACTGAGACGGCGAAAATGATGAAGGGCATAGGCAGGGTGGACAGGAAGACACCTTTGCCCCCTGGGGAATCATGGGTGACTGGGGGGGGGGGGGGACATTTATTGGCGGGGCAGAAGGTTTCAAGGAGATGTCGGGAAACCCAGAGGGTGATGGGAATCGGAAGGCACTGCCTGTCACGGAGCTGACCCTTATCATTTTTCGGAAGAATTTAGATGTGCTCCTGAGATGTCAAGGCGTGTGGGCCAAGTGCTGGGAAGTGGGATGAGTGTAGTTAGGTGGCTGTTTTTGACTGGTTTGGATGCGGTGAACTGAAGGGCCTTTACGATTCCGCGGCTTACCACTCACTGTGTTCCAAATGGGGCCAGTGGGTCAGACAGCGGTGTGTCCCACGTGTGTGTGAAGCCCCCTCAGATGGAGCGTGTTTAGCCCATTAACTCAGATGGTTTGTTGTTCCCCTTGTGATTAGGACACTTCATGTTGGCCGATACCAGCGCTGGCAACCTGCAGGGCAGTGAGGCACTGCTCCTGCTTTCACCCGTCCAGGAGCCCATGAAAGCTGGGGGCTGCCTTCAGTTCTGGTTCCAGATGAATGGTGACCATCCAGGTAACAGCTTCACCGGGTGGGGCCACTCTAGATTCGGTCTCCCCTCCCTCTGTGACCTCTGCAGACCTGAGCTCAGTGACACCGACCGCCAGCTGAGCCCCGGCCTGCAGCAGGATTCTCACAGACAGACTCTCCGGGGGGCTCCTGTTAGATCAATACAATAGTATTGGGAATGTGCTTGACCAATGACCCACACTGGCGATCCGCTCTGCCCACATAACCTCGCTTGTGGTCGGCAACGATTCAATTTACTGCAAACTCACCGAAAGGAGGAGGAAGAGAGCACAGCTAAAACATTCACAGCCTCGGAGTGAGGGGGTGGGGGTGAGGGGGTGAGAGTGAGGAGGTGGGAGTGAGGGGGTGGGAGTGAGGGGGTGGGAGTGAGGGGGTGGGAGTGAGGGGTGAGAGTGAGGGGGTGGGAGTGAGGGGGTGGGAGTGAGCAGGTGGGAGTGAGGGGGTGGGAGTGAGGGAGTGATGGGGTGGGAGTGAGGGAGTGATGGGGTGGGAGTGAGGGAGTGAGGGGGTGAGAGTGAGGGAGTGAGAGTCAGGGGGTGAGAGTGAGGGGGGTGAGAGTGAGGGGGTAAGAGCGAGGGGGGTGGGAGTGAGGGGGTGGGGGTGAGGGGTGAGAGTGAGGGGGTGAGGGAGTGGGAGTGAGGGGGTGAGACTGGGAGTGAGGGAGTGGGAGTGAAGGAGTGAGGGGGTGGGGGTGAGGGGGTGGGGGTGAGGGAGTGAGAGTGAGGGGGTGGGGTGAGGAGGTGGGAGTGAGGGGGTGAGAGTGAGGGGGTGAGAGTGAGGAGGTGGGAGTGAGGGGGTGAGAGTAAGGGGGTGGGAGTGAGGGAGTGAGTGGGTGAGAGTGAGGGGGTGGGAGTGAGGGGGTGAGAATGAGGGGGTGGGAATGAGGGAGTGGGAATAACAGGGCCCAATGGGCTGAATGGCCACCTCCTGCTCCGATTTCTAATATAGCCATAGCAATGTTACAGCACAGAAAGGGCCACTTGGCCCATCTTGTCCATGCCAACCCAGAGACAGTGGATGCCCAGTCTATTCCCATCTTCCAGCACACAGCCCATAGCCCTGCAGCTTACAGAGCAGAAGGTGCAGATCCAGGGACATTTTAACAGGGTTTAGGGTCTCTGCATCCTCTACCCACTCAGACAGCAGATTCCAGACACACACCACCCTTCCCTCACCCAGCCTCTTCTCCTGAGGCCACTTCACTTGAATCTATGGCTCTTGGTATTTGAATTCTCTGCCATGTTCTCATGTTAATGTGTTTCATCACATGGGATTACATTCCTCTACACTGTCCTCATCAAACCCTCTGAGGACAGGGACAGCGACGGGGTTAGATTCGGAGTAAAGCTCCCTCTACACTGTCTCCTCCAAACACTCCCACAACAGGAACATCATAGGATTTGATACAGATTAGGAAATCATCTATAGTTTTGAAACTATATCAATTCCAGTATGGATAGGGTAAATAGGCAAGGTCTTCTCCCTGGGGTGGGCGAGTCCAGAACTAGAGGACATAGGTTTAGGGTGAGAGGGGAAAGATATAAAAGAGACCTAAGGGGCAACTTTTTCACACAGAGGGTGGTACGTGTATGGAATGAGCTGCCAGAGGAAATGATGGAGGCTGGTGCAATTACAACATTTAAGAGGCATTTGGATGGGTATATGAATAGGAAGGGTTTGGAGGGATATGGGCCGGGTGCTGGCAGGTGGGACTAGATTGGGTTGGATATCTGGTCGGCATGGACGGGTTGGGCCGAAGGGTCTGTTTCCGTGCTGTACATCTCTATGACTCTATGACCCTAAGATCTGAATCCAGGAGACTCTGTTTCCAATTCTGGCACTGAGCAGTTTTTACATTGTTCATGAATCTCTGTGTCAGACAGACTGTCCCAGGTGTGGGTGAGACTGGCGATGGTCATCAATACCTCAACACTTTTCGCTTCTTCCAGGAACTCTGAATGTCTACGTGGAGGAAGAGACACAGAGGAAGCTGAAGGTGTGGGGCATGAGTATAGGCCAGGACCTGACATGGAGCTTGAGCAGTGTGAAGATTCACACAGCACACAACTGGAAGGTAGGGGTCTGGCTCCCATTCTGTCTGAGCAGCCCAGCACTGGCTGACGCTCATCATCAACACTACAGGCTTTCACTGTCTCCCTCCCTCACAAAAACCTCAAAAAGACCAGCACCGCGATCTGACGGGGACCATCTTCAGTCTGTTGGTGTTGGTCTCCTGGAGGGGACGGGCTCTTTGTCGGGGGGGAGTTTCTTGGAGGGAGGGTTCTCACGGAGGCAGAATCACACAGGGGTTGTCTCAGTGGGGTGCCTTGGCGTGGCTCTCTCTCGGGGGGGGAGGGCGGTATGTCTGAGGGATTTCTCTGGGGGGGGGGGTCACTGACGCTCTCTCTTCCTGCAGTTAATGTTCGAGGCGATTGGAGGAGGAGCCGCTGAGTCACACATTGCCATTGATGATGTCATGCTGAGTCACACAGACTGTCCTCAAATTGGTGAGTGACCTCACTGTGACCCCACAGTGACCCCCAGTGTGACCCCAGAGTGACCTCAGTGACCCCCATAATGACCCCACAGTGACTACACAGCGACCCCAAAGTGAGCCATACTGTGATCCACACAGTGAGCTTAGTGAACCCCATAGTGACCCCCACAGTGACCCCCAGATTGACATAGTGACCTCAATGACCCCCACAGTGACCCCATATTGACCCCTAGTGTGACCCTAGAGTGACCTCAGTGACCCCCACAGTGACCCCAAAGTGAGCCTTACCGTGACCACCTCAGTGACCTCAAAGTGACCCCACATTGATCCTCAGTGTGACCTCACAGTGACCCCAGAGTGACATCCAGAGTGACCTCACCCCTCAGTGACCAGTGACCCCACAGTGGCAGCACAGTGACCCCTACTGCATCCTCGCAGTGATCCTTGGTGACCCCACAGTGACCTTGCAGTGACCTTACAGTAACCCCGCAGTGATCTCTCTGCTCCAAGCACCTCCCAGTGAGTGATGTCCCAGTGAGTGATGTCCCAGTGAGTGATGTCCCAATGAGCCACCTCCAAGTGCCATGCCCTACCACCCAGATTGGAGAGGCAGTCAGGCCCTGGGCCTTTCAGCCTGGTGTTCCAGCTGAAATACACCAGCCGCCTCAACCGCACAGTGACTTACAGTCCCACGGTGTGTAATCCAGGGCCTGAAGAAACAGAGGCCTAGAATTTGGGCACACGGCCCCCCGTTTCCTGGCACAGTGTGGGGCTTTTCGGCAGCTGGCCCTTCTGTTGATGACAGTACACCACAGAATCGGGTAACCTGACCTTCAACTCCTTTAAACTCTCTCCCCTCACTACCTGCTGAGGGCCCAGAACAGCCAAATACAATCTGAAAGGATGCTGTCGATGGAAACAACAAGAGATTGCTGGAAAAGCTCAGCAGATCCAGCGGCCCCTGTGGAGCGAAATCAGGGTTAACGTTAATGAGCCTTCCTCAGAGTTCTGAGGGAGCAGGCTGGTGTGTATCAGGACGGAGACACTGCTGAATATCCAGCTACTCCTTACATTCCTAACACCTCCTCCTGCCCCTCGTGGGCACAGTCTCGGGCCACGATTGGGCACAGTGAGGAGCTGGGCTGGGCTGGGGCTGGACAGAGTTGGGTCGAGCTCAAACAAGCTAGCCCAGACTGGTCTGGACCATACTGGGTCAGGGAGGGTTGGGCCTGGAATGCCAGATACTTACCGAAGAACATATTTGGTGAATTGATCTGTTTTTTTTTCCCCAGGAGCCTGTGACTTTGAACAGGACCAGTGTAATTGGAAAAATGTTCGTGACCCCAATCTGGACACCATGGACTGGAACTGGAGCAACGGGCAAACACCCAGCTCCTTCAAGGGGCCTGAGGTGGACAATACAATGAAGAGCCCACAAGGTGAGTGACAATGGGAGAACGGGTCTTTCCAGCCAAGGCAGACTGCTCCTCTGAGCAGCGAGAGCTCAATCACCCAATTAGTCATCTCCATAACAACACAGCTTCACTGATCGGGAGAGGCAGAGTGAACCCAGGAAATGGGCCTGTGTCACAGAGAGGGAACCTCTGTTCATGAACATGTGTTAGCATCTGTGTGTGGGTGTGTGTGTGTGTGGGCTTGACATGGTGTGTAGGTGCCTGTGTGTGTTGGGGGGTGGTATATGAATCTCAGTGTATGTGAATCCGTGAGGGAGAGTGTGTCAGTGTGTTGGTGGGTGTGTCAGTGTGTGAGCGAGTGTGTCAGTGTGTTGGTGAGTGTGTCAGTGTGGGAGTGGGTGTTTCAGTCTCTTGGTGGGTGTGTCAGTGTGTGAGTGGGTGTTTCAGTGTGTGAGCGTGTGTCAGTGTGTGAGCGGGTGTTTCAGTGTGTTGGTGGGTGTGTCAGTGTGTGAGTGGGTGTTTCAGTGTGTTGGTGAGTGTGTCAGTGTGTGTGTGGGTATTTCAGTGTGTGAGCGTGTGCCAGTGTGTGAGCGGGTGTTTCAGTGTGTTGGTGAGTGTGTCAGTGTGTGAGCGGGTGTTTCAGTGTGTTGGTGGGTGTGTCAGTGTGTGAGCGGGTGTTTCAGTGTGTTGGTGAGTGTGTCGGTGAGTGTGTCAGTGTGTGAGCGGGTGTTTCAGTGTGTTGGTGACTGTGTCAGTGTGTGAGTGGGTGTTTCAGTCTGTTGGTGGGTGTGTCAGTGTGTGAGTGGGTGTTTCAGTGTGTTGGTGGTTGTGTCAGTGTGTGAGCGGATGTTTCAGTGTGTTGGTGAGTGTATCAGTATGTGAGAGGGTGTTTCAGTGTGTTGGTGGCTGTGTCAGTGTGTGAGTGGGTGTTTCAGTGTGTGAGCAGGTGTGTCAGTGTGTGAGTGGGTGTTTCAGTGTGTTGGTGAGTGTGTCAGTGTGTGAGCGGGTGTGTCAGTGTGTGAGCAGGTGTGTCAGTGTGTGAGCGGGTGTTTCAGTGTGTTGGTGGGTGTGTCAGTGTGTGAGTGGGTGTTTCAGTCTGTTGGTGGGTGTGTCAGTGTGTCAGTGGGTGTTTCAGTGTGTTGGTGGTTGTGTCAGTGTGTGAGCGGATGTTTCAGTGTGTTGGTGAGTGTATCAGTATGTGAGAGGGTGTTTCAGTGTGTTGGTGGCTGTGTCAGTGTGTGAGTGGGTGTTTCAGTGTGTGAGCAGGTGTGTCAGTGTGTGAGTGGGTGTTTCAGTGTGTTGGTGAGTGTGTCAGTGTGTGAGCGGGTGTGTCAGTGTGTGAGCAGGTGTGTCAGTGTGTGAGTGGGTGTTTCAGTGTGTTGGTGGGTGTGTCAGTGTGTGAGCAGGTGTTTCAGTGTGTTGGTGAGTGTGTCAGTGTGTGAGCGGGTGTGTCAGTGTGTGAGCAGGTGTGTCAGTGTGTGAGTGGGTGTTTCAGTGTGTTGGTGGGTGTGTCAGTGTGTGAGCAGGTGTTTCAGTGTGTTGGTGAGTGTGTCAGTGTGTGAGCGGGTGTTTCAGTGTGTTGGTGACTGTGTCAGTGTGTGAGTGGGTGTTTCAGTGTGTTGGTGGGTGTGTCAGTGTGTGAGCGGGTGTGTCAGTGTGTTGGTGGGTGTGTCACTGTGTCAGACTGTGATTTAACCAGCTCTCATGTTGGTGAACAGGCAGACTGACCCTAACCCTAACCCTAACCCTTTCAGACTGTGACTTAATCAGCACTCAGTGTTGGGGAACAGGCAGACTGGGATGGGGTTTGTTACTCGGGGATGGAGTCTGTTACTCGGGGATGGGGTTTGTTACTCGGGGATGGGGTCTGTTACTCGGGGATGGGGTTTGTTACTCGGGGATGGGGTTTGTTACTCGGGGATGGGGTTTGTATACTCGGGGATGGGGTCTGTTACTCGGGGATGGGGTTTGTTACTCGGGGATGGGGTTTGTATACTCGGGGATGGGGTTTGTTACTCCATGGTTACTGAATGACAATGAGGTGAGGAGTCACTGAGAGTCTGCAGCTGGTTGGGAAGGGTCAGTGATATGTCTGAAAGCTGCTTCAGAACACCTTAAGAATGTGAAATGTGCTATCTAAATGCAAGTCTTCTTTCTTCCCAGGTCACTTTATGTTTGTGGACTTTGAGGCACTCTGTGTTGGTGATACAGCATGGTTCCTGAGTGAACATCTCCGTCAGACCAAGGGCTCCTGTTTGAGGTTCTATTACAGCACCAATATCTCCAGGCAGCTCTGTGAGTGCCCTCTATCACGTCCCTGTGAGGGGACAGCGCAAACCCAACTCAAACTCAGAGATCCTGGAAACACTCGACTGGCCAGGCAGCCCTGGGGGGGATCGTCAGGGGGGAATGTTTCAGATCAACGAAACGAAATCAGAGAGCACGCTGAGCCTTTATCCCCAAGATTGTCCCCACACAGACACTGACTAACTTCTGGCATTCCCCTTACCCCATTAACCATTACAACGCATCCACACTGCTCCAACATCACCTTCCCAAACCCCCATCCACTTCCAGCTGCAAAGGTCAAGGGTCGCAATGACTGTCAGTTAGACCATCGCTCATTTTTACATCCGAGATCTTTATATCATCTAATAATCAAAGCACTCGGGATGGTATTCCGAGCAACTCCACGCCAACTGCTCACCACTGTGCAGCCACCTCTGCTGGTGGGGCAGCACGTACGCAGGAACCGTGATGGTGGGGTCTGGGATATTGTCAGTCAGGTATGACCATACCAGGCTGTTGCTTGCCTAGGCCGTGAGACAGCTCTCCCAGTGTTGGCACTGGCCCCCAGATGTTAGTGAGGGAGACTTTGCAGGGCTGTTTCTGCCGTTGTCTTTTCCAGGGCCTAGGTTTACGCCCCATACTCTCTTTGGTTTCATTTCGTTTAGAGTTTGTCGTGATTGATATAGCAGAGTGGCCATTTAAGGGGGCAGTTTGAGAGTCACATGTAGGCCAGACCAGGTACAGATGGCAGATTTCCTTCCCTGAAGGAACCAGATGGGTATTTTTGACAATCCGCAACGGTGACCAGTACGTTTTCAATTCCAGATTTTTTCCAAGTTGAATTTAAATTCCGCCATGGAGGGATTCAAGCGCGGGTCCCCTGGACATTAGCTGGGTTTCTGGATTAGTATCCTCACGATAAATGGTGCTAGGCCACTACCTTCCCTAAAAACGCTCAAAGACTAGGCCTTCTGAGTTCCACAGATTCAACATCCCAAGCTGGGAAGTCATATTGAGGTTATCCAGGATGTTGGGGAGGCTCCTGCTGGAGTACAGTGTGACGTTCTGGTCACCCTGTTATAGGAAGGATATTATTAAGTTGGAGAGGGTTCAGAAACAATTTACAAGGATGTTGACGGGGGAATGCAGGTTTTGAAATCTAAAGACAGACGGGGACTTTTTTTTAACCGGCGCGTAGGAGATCGAGGGGTGACCTTCCCGAGGTTTATCACACCATGAGAGGTATAGGTAAGGTGAATAGCAAAGGTCATTTCCCTCGGGTGGGAAGTTCAAAACCAGGGGGAGCATATTGTTCAGGTGAGAGAAGAAGGTTTTAAAAAGGACAGGACAGGCAACATATTTCCACAGAAAATGTGTGGAATGAACTGCCAGAGGAAGTGGTGGATGCAGGTACAGTTACATTTCAAAGACATTTTGGTTAAGGTCACGAGTAGGAAAGGTTTGGAGGGATATGGGCTAAGTGCAGCCAAGTGGGACTAGTTTAGCTTGGGAATGTGGTCATCATGGACTGGTTGAACCAAAGGGTCTGTTCCTGTGCTGTATGACTCTGTAAAGGGTCGTTCCTTCACTCTGAGGTTATGCTGAGGCCTCAGTAATCAGAAACTTCCTCCTCCTTCCAAACTCCATCAAGTGTAGACACCGTGGTCTTACCAACGACTAACATGATGAGCCCTCTATCCCCTGGATCATTGTTGTGAACCTCCTCCGGACCCTGAATCCCGTTACCCCTGCCCACCCCCTGCCAGGCCAGTACATCCTTCCTGAGAGACAGGGCTCAGAAACTGCTCACAATATTCCAGTTGCAGTTTGACCAGAGCCTCAGCAATACGTCCCTGCTCTCGTATTCCAGCCCAGTGGAGTTCAGTATTGGGGCTACAGGCTGCAAAGTATCTGATTGGATGATGAGGTGCATGTCAATCCTGTCGGGAATGACCAGGGAGGTCAGAGGTCACAGCAAAGTCATGAACCCAACTGGGATCTCAGGCAAACGTGAGGTCTGCAGAAGCTGGAGGTCAGGGTCTAGATTAGAGCGGTGCTGGAAAAACGCAGCAGGTCAGGCAGCATCCGAGGGGCAGGAGAATTGACGTTTTGGAATGGAGCTCTTCACCAGGAATGAGGCTGGGCGCCTCAGGGGGGGAGAGATAAATGGGAAGGGGGTGGGGGGGCTGGGGAGAAGGGAGCTGAGAGTGTAATGGGGGATAGAGTTGGGTGGTAAAGGTGATAGGTCAGAGGGGAGGGTGGAGTGAATGGGTGGGAAGGAGGATGGACAGGTGGGACAGGTCATGAGGGCGGTGCTGAGCTGGACGGTTGGAACTGGGGATCTCAGGGTCATACATCGGGGCTTTCCAGGATACAGGAGACCCCTGTGGTCAGTACAGATACCATTCCCAAAGACATAGGAGTTAATCACCCAGCCTGACCTGGAAGTGTCAGGGAGGAGAGGGGGCACAAACATCTGCCATGGAAAGGGACAAGGTGTACCAGGGGAGCAGGCAGTGTGGAGGCTGGTGGGTCTGGTGGGGACACACTGTGCTGGATGTAGGGAAAGAGGATTGAATAGCCAGAGGGGTGGGACATCCAGGACATGAATCAGGCTTGGAGGGTCAGGGGGAAAGTGAAGACGTACAGGACGTAGGAAGGGACATGCTCAAGGGTCTTAGCAGCCAGGGGTTCGGTTGAGGTACAAGGAAGGAGGGCAGGTTATGTGTCATCAGAACCAAGGAGAGGTTGGGAAGCTGGGAGAATGGAATGGGATCCTACCATTCCAGGCAGCAGGGAGTGAGGGGCTGTGGCTGAGGTCGTTGTGGGAGTCAGTGGCTCATCAGGAATCTTGGCCAATTTTCCATCCCTGGAAATGGAGTTGGAGGAATTAGGGAAGGGATGAGTTGGAGTTGGAGCAGGTGAAGGTGAGGAAATGGGAAATTGAAAAGCCCAGCTGATGAAATGTTTGAGTTTGGGACAAGAGGGGCTAACACCACCAGACAGCGCACTGTCTGACCAATAGGGGCTCCAGGAGAGGGGGAACATCAGCACCACATGGTGCTCGGTATTGGGGGCATTGTCCAGCCTCTGTAAGCAACAGGGACAGACAGCAGCAGTCCCTGTGAGCATGTGTTTGGTGACAGTGCTGGATCTTGGAGTCCAGCAAATTCAGAATTTGGAGTGGCTCAGTGGTTAGCACAGCTGCCTCACAGCGCCAGGCACCTGGGTTCGATTCCCACCTCGGGCGACTGTCTGGGTGGAGTTTATACATTCTCTCCACAACCCACCCCCGCCTGCCCCGTGTCTGTATGAGTTTCTTCCAGATGATCCAGTTCCCTCCCACAATCCAAAGCTGAGCAGGTGAACTGGCCACGCTGAATTGCCCATTGTGTTAGGGGCATTAGCTGGGGTAAAGATAGGGTACGGGAATGGGTCTGGGTATGTTACTGTTTGGTGGGTCAGTGTGCACTTGTTGGGCCGAAGGGCCTGTTTCCACACTGTGGGGGATCTAATCAAAAGGAGCCAGGTTAGAGTGCAAGGGGGGAGCAGTAGTGGGTGTGAGAGTGAGAGAGTGTGTGTGTGTGTGTGTGTGTGTGTAGAGTGGGAGTGAGGGTGTGTGAGGGTGTAGGGTGTGTGTGTAGAGGTTGTGGGTGTGTGAGTGAGATTGGGTGTGTGAGTGCGGGTGTGTATGTGAGTGAGGGTGTGTGTGTGTGCAGAGGGTGTGTGAGTAGGGTGTGTGTAGTGTGTGTGGAGTGAGGGTGTGTGTAGAGGGTGTGTGAGTAAGGGCGTGTGTGTGAGTGAGGGTGTATGTAGAGGGTGTGTGGGTGTAGAGAGTGTGTGTGAGTGAGAGTGTGTGTGTAGAGGGTGTGTGTGAGTGAGGGTGTGTGTGAGTGAGGGTGTGTGTGTAGAGGGTGTGTGTGAGTGAGGGTGTGTGTGTAGAGGGTGTGTGTGAGTGAGAGTGTGTGTGTGTAAGTGCGAGTGTGTGTGTGTGTAGAGGGGGTGTGTGTGAGTGAGAGTGTGTGTGTGTGTAGAGAGGGTGTGTGAGTGAGGGTGTGTGTGTGAGTGAGGGTATGTGTGTATGTAGAGGGTGTGTGAGTGTAGAGGGTGTGTGAGTGAGGGGGTGTGTGTGTGTGTGTGTAGAGGGTGTGTGTGTGTAGAGGGGTTGTGTGAGTGAGGGTGCGTGAGTGAGGGTGTGTGTGTATGTAGAGGGTGTATGTGAGTGAGGGTGTGTGTGTAGAAGGTGTGTGTGTGTAGAGGGTGTGTGTGTGAGTGAGAGTGTGTGTGTGTAGAGGGTGTGTGTGTGTAGAGGGTGTGTGTGAGTGAGAGTGTGTGTGTGTGCGTAGAGGGGGTGTGTGTGTGAGGGTGTGTGAGTGAGGGTGTGTGTTGAGGGTGTGTGTGAGTGAGGGTGTGTGAGTGAGAGTGTGAGTGTGAGTGAGGTGTGTGTGTGAGCGAGGGTGTGTGTAGAGGGTATGTGTGAGTGAGAGTGTGAGTGAGGGTGTGTGTGTGAGTGAGGGTGTGTGTGTGGAGAGGGTGTATGTGTGAGTGACGGTGTGAGTGAGTGAGGGTGTGAAGGTGTGTGTAGAGGGTGTGTGTGTGTGAGCGAGGGTGTGTGTAGAGGATGTGTGTATGTGTAGAGGGTGTGTGAGTGAGGGTGTGTGAGTGAGGGTGTGAGGGTGTGTGTGAGGGTGAGTGAGGGTGTGAGAGTGGAACTCCGGGAGCAGCAGGTCCCGGTGCCAGGTTCGGACTCAGGCCCGGGGGTTTCTGCTCAGGGAAGGTGCCTGGTCACAGAGTGAGTGTGTACACAGACACTGATCACTGCTCTATGGCCTGTTCCAGTGCACGGAGCCCTGACTGTGTTCCAATACCAGGCTGGTCACGAGTCGGTGATCTGGGAGGCCAAAGACGCTCAGACCAAGGAATGGAGACCTGTCAATATCACCGTGGAGAGTTCGACAGTCTTCCAGGTAAGTCCCACTTCCCAGTTTTAGCAAGTCGCAGGGAGATTCCTCAAACTCGGATTGCGAGAACATTGACTTTCAGCCTGGAAACATCAGGAATATCAGTGTCACACACAAAGAGGACAGATGGTGAATACAACTGCATCTGATTCACAAACCCTCCCTCCGCTACAGTCACACACACTTTACCACAACCGAACAGTGACCAGACAATGACAGCTTTCAGTGAGAGGCAGTGTGTGTGTGCAACTCACACATACCCCAATGTGGCGTTCCAACAGTGCCCACTCCCTCAGCACTGACCCTCCGACAGTGCCCACTCCCTCAGCACTGACCCTCCGACAGTGCGGCACTCCCTCAGCACTGACCCACCGACAGTGCGGTTCTCCCTCAGCACTGACCCACCGACAGTGAGGCACTCCCTCAGCACTGACCCTCTGACAGTGCGGCATTCCCTCAGCACTGACCTTCGGACAGTGCGGCACTCCCTCAGCACTGACCCTCCAACAGTGCCCACTCCCTCAGCACTAACCCTCCGACAGTGCGGAACTCCTTCAGCACTGACCCTCCGACAGTGCGGCACTCCATCAGCACTGACCCTCCGACAGTGCCCACTCCCTCAGCACTGACCCTCCGACAGTGCAGCTCTCCCTCAGCACTGACCCTCCGACATTATGGCATCCCTCTGCACTGACCCTCCGACAGTGCCCACTCCATCAGCACTGACCCTCCGACAGTGTGGCGCTCACTCAGCCCTGACCCTCCGACAGAGCCGCACTCCCTCAGCACTGACCCTCCGACAGTACCCACTCCCTCAGCACTGACCCTCCGACAGTGCAGCACTCCCTCAGCACTGACCCTCCGACAGTGTGGCGCTCCCTCAGCACTGACCCTCCGACAGTGCCCACTCCCTCAGCACTGACCCTCTGACAGTGCAGCACTCCCTCAGCACTGACCTCCGACAGTGCGGCTCTCCTTAAGCACTGACCCTCTGACAGTGTGGCACTCCCTCAGCACTGACACTACGACAGTGCCCACTCCCTCAGCACTGACCCTCCGACAATATGGCACTCCCTCAGCACTGACCCTCTGACAGTGCCCACTCCATCAGCACTGGCCCTCCAACAGTGCGGCACTCCCTCAGCACTGACCCTCCGGCAGTGCGGCACTCCCTCAGCACTGACCCTCCAACAGTGCCCACTCCCTCAGCACTGACCTCTGACAGTGCAGCACTCCCTCAGCACTGACCCTCCAACAGTGCCCACTCCCTCAGCACTGACCTCTGACAGTGCAGCACTCCCTCAGCACTGACCCTCCGACAGTACCCACTCCCTCAGCACTGACCCTCCGACAGTGCAGCACTCCCTCAGCACTGACCCTCCGACAGTGTGGCGCTCCCTCAGCACTGACCCTCCGACAGTGCCCACTCCCTCAGCACTGACCCTCCAACAGTGCGGCACTCCCTCAGCACTGACCCTCTGACAGTGTGGCACTCCCTCAGCACTGACCTCCGACAGTGCGGCTCTCCCTAAGCACTGACCCTCTGACAGTGTGGCACTCCCTCAGCACTGACACTACGACAGTGCCCACTCCCTCAGCACTGACCCTCCGACAATATGGCACTCCCTCAGCACTGACCCTCTGACAGTGCCCACTCCATCAGCACTGGCCCTCCAACAGTGCGGCACTCCCTCAGCACTGACCCTCCGGCAGTGCGGCACTCCCTCAGCACTGACCCTCCAACAGTGCCCACTCCCTCAGCACTGACCTCTGACAGTGCGGCACTCCCTCAGCACTGACCCTCCGACAGTGCGGCACTCCCTCAGCACTGACCCTCCGACAGTGCACACTCCATCAGCACTGGCCCTCCAACAGTGCGGCACTCCCTCAGCACTGACCCTCCGGCAGTGCGGCACTCCCTCAGCACTGACCCTCCAACAGTGCCCACTCCCTCAGCACTGACCTCTGACAGTGCGGCACTCCCTCAGCACTGACACTACGACAGTGCCCAATCCCTCAGCACTGACCCTCCGACAGTGCGGCATTCCCTCAGCACTGACCCACCGACAGTGCGGCACTCCCTCAGCACTGACACTACGACAGTGCCCACTCCCTCAGCACTGACCCTCCGACAGTACGGCACTCCCTCAGCACTGATCCTCCGACAGTGCGGCACTCCCTCAGCACTGACCCTCCGACAGTGCCCACTCCCTCAGCACTGACCCTCCGACAGTGCGGCACTCCCTCAGCACTGACCCTCCGACAGTGCCCACTCCCTCAGTTCTGACCCTCTGACAATATGGCACTCCCTCAGCACTGACCCTCCAACAGTGCCCACTCCATCAGCACTGACCCTCCAACAGTGCGGCACTCCCTCAGCACTGACCCTCCAACAGTGCCCACTCCCTCAGCACTGACCCTCCGACAGTGTGGCGCTCCCTCAGCCCTGACCCTCCGACAGTGCGGCACTCCCTCAGCACTGACCCTCCAACACTGCCCACTCCCTCAGCACTGACCCTCTGACAGTGTGTCTGTCACCCAGCACTGACCCTCCGACAATGTGGCACTCCCTCAGCACTGCCCTTCTGACAGTGCAGCACTCCCTCAGCACTGACTCTCCGACAGTGCGGCGCTCCCTCAGCACTGACACACCGACAGTGCGGCGCTCCCTCAGCACTGACCCTCTGACAGTGCAGCACTCCCTCAGCACTGACACTCCGACAGTGCGGCGCTCCCTCAGCACTGACCCTCCGACAGTGCCCACTCCCTCAGCACTGACCCTCCGACAGTGCCCACTCCCTCAGCACTGACCGTTCGACAGTGCCCACTCCCTCAGCACTGGCACGCTGACAGTGCCCACTCCCTCAGCACTATAATTGTGTGACACGGTTCCTTATCGGTTGTTGTTTCTGGTTTGGCCATTCCCCCTTCACCCTGTGAGGTGGGACCTGAGTGCCTCCGTGGTGTTCTGGTCGGATGGTGATCCACCCAGTAGTAACCCTACCTTTTGGCTGCTGTGCCCCTGAAACCCTCAGCCTCCTGCCCACTGACTGTGTGTTGTGGGTGACTGTCTCCCTGTTCCAGGTGGGTTTCAAAGCTGTGAAATCGGACAGTGCCGAGGTTGGATACATTGCCATTGACGACGTTGGGTACTCCGCTGGAGTGAACTGTCATGGTGTGCGAACGGATGGAGCTGTTTGGGGTAAGACCCATGTCCAATTCCAACATGATGTTGAGGTGCCGCTGTTGGACTGGGGTGGTCAAAGTTAAAAAAATCACACAACACCAGGTTACAGTTCAACCAGTTAATTTAAAAATGCCAGCTTTCCGAGCTCTGCTGCTTCATCAACAATACCCTGAAAGTTTGTATTTTCAACTCAACCTGTTGGACTGCAACGTTGTCGATTCCCTCCAGAACACACTGTTGCTGCCACCCTGTACAGTGTATTGGTCAGTGCAGGTACCTTACGGATGACAGTCAGGAGACTGTGAGAACCAGCAGGAACATCCCACCTCCTTCCCAGAGCAGGGAGCGCATGGGCTTGGATACCGGCTCTTTCTCCCAGAGTGGGAATGTGAAATACTCAAGGGCATAGGTTTAAGGTGGGAAGGGTAAAGTTTAAAGGAGATGGAACAGACATTTCGGAAGCACTTCCTCAGGCAGGCAGGGAATGGGGGATATGGGCCATGCGCTTATTCTGTGTTGTACAGTTCTGTGTTTTAACGCTCCCTCGGCACTATACCGAACATCCAGGACAGGGGTTGGCCTGGGTTTAGATACGGAGGAGATGGGTGGCTGAAGGACAGTGTTAATGCTGTAGTTGATGCTAACTTTGTTGGTTACAGGTTCCAGTCAGACTCCTGGAATCGTTGCTTCGGTGATCATTGTGCTGGCTGTGCTGGTCTCCCTGACTGTGGGTCTTGTTTACTGGCTGAAGAAGCGTCCCCCCGGAACGTCAGGCAGACAATTTGGATTCGATAACATGTTCTACCGCAGTCAGAACTAGGTGACTGCAGTTCTGGTCGAGAGATGTAATGTTTAAAGGTTTCTGTGGTTTTCTGAGGAACAATATATCCACCTGGTATTCCCGAGTTGTTAAAAATCATACTGTGTTTTGGTGGCTTAGGTAAGAAGGAGCTGATTTCAGGGAACAAAGAATGAGATAAACATTATCCAATAAATTATCCAGGGCATGGTCAGGCTGAACATTTGGTGGAAGAGGATTCAGCAAGGATTTGTAAATAAAACACTCAGGAGCTCTTGGGGTTGAGTTTCAGAACATAGGGTCAAGGGAGGCTGTTCAGCCCCTCCATGCTGTTTGATCAGGCAATGAAGTCATGCTCCATCTGTCAGTCACCAGCCGTGGATCATCGTACTCACTAACTTGGGGGATCCAAGCTCTATCAGAGGGATGTGACTGAAGCTCACATCCACTCCTTGTGTTGGGAGAGTGTCCCGTCAGCTCCAGCCTTTTGCTTGAAGAATGTTTCCTATCCCCCTCCTTCCCTGAATGGCCTGGTCGGATTTAATGTCCCCTCTCGCTCAGCTCCATCGATGTGTCAGATCGGCCACGTTCTCACTGAAGGGCAGGACAGATGTGAAGGGCTGAGTGGCCCATGGTTGTGGCCTTATATTCTCCCCAGACCGAGCCGAGATTCTTCAATGTAATCCAACATTTGGGAAACCGTTCTGATGAGTTTCCAAGGAATGACCTACCTGCCTTGCGAGGCCGGTGTGTCTTTGCTGAGGAATGCTATCAGTGCTGTAAGCTGGGGCCTTCCTGCAGCTCGGGAAAACTACAGCAAACATTCCCAACCTTTTCTATGGGTAGACCTTTAAATATTTCACTGGCCCTTCGGATCATTTCCCAGCCGGTCTGCTCTGTTCAATGACCAATGTGATGAAGCTGAAAACCTCAGGACCTGCCATTACACACAGTCTCACTCAGTGAATAGACTACAACTAACCTTCGGTTTGGCCCAAACAGGATGACCCCACATTATTATTGGGATCTATTTGTCCTTATCTACTTTGTTGAAAATGTGTTGCTGGAAAAGCGCAGCAGGTCAGGCAGCATCCAAGGAGCAGGAATCCTGAAGAAGGGCTTATGCCCGAAATGTCCATTCTCCTGCTCCTTGGATGCTGCCTGACCTGCTGCGCTTTTCCAGCAACACATTTTCAGCTCTGATCTCCAGCATCTGCAGCCCTCACTTTCTCCACCTTATCTACTTTGTGGCCATCTCATCGATGAGTTGATCAATGATTGTAAACCTCTGCACCCCTCAGGTACCAGCTGCTCTGCTCTGCCTCTCATGTTCACTCTCTCTAGCAACGTCTCTTTGTAATTTGTCGCTCTCCTTACTTTGCCTGGAATTGATAAGCCATCCCCAACCTGGGATAGTTCGCCCTCTGTTGTGTGACTGAAATGTTTAAGAAGCTTGTGAACAGCTTGTTGTGGGGAAATGCAGTTTCACTGGCTGGACTCGCAGTAATCTCCAGAGCAAGATCTCTGCTCTCAGTTCCTTCTGTAAAGACTGTGGACACCAGTAAACACAGATGATATGCAACCCTGTAAAAAAGTGTTACAAGGGGACATAAATTTAAGGTGAAGGGTGGAAGGTATAGGGGAGTTGTCAGGGGTGGGATCTTTACCCAGAGAGTGGTGGGGGCATGGAATGCGCTGCCCGTGGCAGTGGTAGAGTCAGAATCATTGGTGACCTTTAAGCGGCAATTGGGTAGGTACATGGATGGGTGCTTAATCTAGGATAGATGTTCGGCACAACATCATGGGCCGAAGGGCCTGTTCTGTGCTGTATTGTTCTATGTTCTAAAAGGGGTGGCTCAGTGATTAGCACTGCTGCCTCACAGCACCAGGGTCCCAGGTTCAATTCCAGCCTCGGGCAACTGTCTGTTTGGAGTTTGCACATTCTCCCCCGTGTCTGTGTGCCCCAGTTTCCTCCCACAGACGTGCAGGCCAGGGTGAACTGGCCATGCTAAATAGCCCATTAGTGTTAGCTGCATTAGTTTGAGGGAAACGGGTGTGGGTGGGTCGGTGTGGACTTGTTGGGCCGAAGGGCCTGTTTCCACACTGCAGGGGATCTAACTAATCAGAGGGGCTGCAAATATGTAGATTTTCAAAGCTGTAAGAGTGTCAGATTCTGAAAGGAACAGGAAGGATATTCTAACAAAGCAAGTCTGTAAGTTAGAATGACTGCTCACGTCAAAATGGCTTTACTTTTACCTCTGCTTAAAGCTATGAAAATGATACGCAATGTGAGACAGGTTTGGAATTTTTTTCCACTCTCACCAGCAAAGTTGTGAAAGAACCACAGAATTAATTTATTAAAACCTGAGCATATAAGTATAGGATCCCTGCTATCACTGCTGGATAGTCTTCCAAAAAAGGGCTCACCAAAGTCAGAAAGGAGACGTTTTGTAGGTTTTGAAGAGACACTCTAAATCCCACATTAATTTTACTTTTATGAACAGTATTTATTCAACACCCCTGCTCAACTGGAGAGGGAGGCTATTGCTCAGAATGTGACTGAACTGATTCATCCAGCTGTGTCCTGAGAGTTTGCACAATTGAAGGATCACCAGAGATAGGATTGTTTTAGGAACAAATGATCATGTTGTGAGAGCATATCTGCTGAGGGAGGAGAGGCATACTTTCAAGAAAGCTAGAGATACGTGTAACAACTTCAAAGTAGATAATCATCAGCCTGGGGGTATTAATGAGAAAACAGACCAGGCTTTGCATGATGCTAAGAGACTCACCAGGCCAAACGAGGACGATATACCACCAAAAAGGACAAAATGTATTTGCAGAAGAGCCAGCAGAAAGATCAAAGCCAGAGGTCAGATGTAAATATTGTGGAGAGCATCACAAATTAGGATAGGATGAGAATACCAGGGGGCTGACTGTCTTTGTCCTCTCAACAGAAAGCCACCTTCTGCCGACAGGTAGGGTTCAAACCTGACCACAACCTGGTGTGTGTTCTGGTGGGAGAAATGCGCTAGCGAACTGAGGTTCAAGTATATGAGCCTGGGTTAGAAAGCTAGTGTGTGTGGAGATCACAGGCAAAGCAAAATCCATTCGCCACCCCTGCATTACAGGTGGAATCAGTCTCTTACTCTTCGTGTGAGAAGCCTACTCATCAGCAAGACAGTCAGAAAGAGACAGGATAAGGACTCTCTCACTGTCCATCCCACCAGACAACCACTGTCTAAAGGGAACAGGGCAAAGGGATTTCAACTCACAGCATCCCAGGAATTTTGAAATCCACAGGATAACAATCAACTATCCACTCTTCCGAAACCATCAATGTGCCTTCCAATTTTTCTCTCTTTTTCAACCTATTTCTCATTTTCAATCTATTATATGTACGTTGCTTTATTATTATTTTCCTTTAGTATGTAATAAACCTACTTATTGCTAACTTGAGAAAGTTTGCTTGGCTTGGCTCCTTTTTAAGACATAAACTCAGTTGGGCCCGGTAATCCAGGTGGGAGGGGTTACTTCTTAAACTAACCTTGTTGCAGCCAGTTGAGTGGACAGCTGAAAAAGGAATGGGATCCAGTTCACTCCTTCTCACCCAGGATCCTGAGTGTTTGAGGTATCCCATCTAGATCATAATAACGTGGGGAACCTTTGCCTGGTCACATCCGCCAAGCTGCTGATCATCCACGGCAGCTTCCACCCCAGGAAGCTCACTGGCTCTCTGGTGTTCCTCTGGAAGCACTGGAAATGCACACAGAGGCATACAAATCCCCTCAGCAACATCCAGAATGCAGCCAGCAAATGGCTGCACCGGCCAGAAACCAGTGAGGGGAGTAAAGGCCTCAGTGAGATTGTGGGGGGAGGGGTCTTCAATGGTCAGTATGGGACAGTGAGATCTCCTCAAAGCTTCATCGAGATGCACACTCTCGGTTTTCCTGCCTGTCTCACTGCTCCCAAGCTGATCATGTCTGTGGTGAGTTACTACTTTCTCAACAGAATTATCACTTTCTTGTGGAATTATTGCTTTCTCGAGGACTGCCGCCTTTAAAAACTCCTCGTGTTTGTCTTTCAGGCTGGGTTGGAGGGCAGCTGAACGTGTCGTCAATGGATACTCAACTCTCTCTGTCTCATCCACTTTGTGATGATACTTACCAGGAAGACATCCAGAACCTGTCAAATCATCTTCATAACCTTCTAGGATCTGCTGGACAGTCAATGATTGAATGAGATGTGAATCCCTAAAATCTCTTCTGGCTTGGTTAGGATGAGGAATCTGGGCATTGGTCTTGCTTCAGCTGCACTGAGGGGACTTTGCTTTAGTCTCCTGTCTGAAGCCACAGATCCTCCCATTGTTTCAGCCGTCAGACACATTTGTCCATGTAGCTTCAGTGTCACTCCAACAGGGAAGCCTCAACCTTACACCCAAGAGGTTCACACTTGGGTCATCAACATTGAGATAGTTGACATGGTGTCAGTGAAGGGCATGAGGCTGCACAAAACACTGGTGTCTGTCTCGATTGTGTTCATTTGATGATCCTTCATTCTCGCGGGCGTAATAAACTAATTCATCAAAATCATTGGGTAATAGTTTCCCAGCGCTTTGGACAGTTGTTTTGATTTCTTCTTGCTAAAAGCTAAGCAGCTACCAGATAGCACTGACTTTAACCATGATCTACCAGATAGCGCTCACATTGTCCGTGATCCAACAGATAGCACTGACTATATCCATGATCTACCAGATAGCACGGATTTTATCCGTGATCTTCCAGATACAACTGACTTTATCCGTGATCTACCAGAGAGCACTGACTTTATCCGTGATCTTCCAGATAGCACTGACTTTATCCGTGATCTACCAGACAGCACTGACTTTATCCATGATCTACCAGATAGCACTGACTTTATCCATGATCTACCGGATAGCACTGACTTTATCCATGATCGACCAGATAGCACTCACATTATCCGTGATCTACAAGATAGCACTGACTATATCCATGATCTACCAGATAGCACGGATTTTATCCGTGATCTTCCAGACAGCACTGACTTTATCCATGATCGACCGGACGGCACTGACTTTATCCGTGATCTACCAGACAGCACTGACTTTATCCATGATCTACCAGATAGCACTGACTTTATTCATGATCTACCAGACAGCACTGACTTTATCCGTGATCTACCAGATAGCATTGACTTTATCCGTGATCTACCAGATAGCACTGACTTTATCCGTGATCTACCAGACAGCATTGACTTTATCCGTGATCTACCGGATAGCACTGACTTTATCCGTGATCTACCAGACAGCATTGACTTTATCCGTGATCTACCAGATAGCACTGACTTTATCCGTGATCTACCAGATAGCACTGACTTTATCCGTGATCTACCGGATAGCACTGACTTTATCCATGATCAACCAGACAGCACTGACTTTATCCATGATCTACCAGATAGCGTTCACATTATCCATGATCTACCAGACAGCACTGACTTTATCCGTGATCTACCAGATAGCACTGACTTTATCCGTGATCTACCAGACAGCACTGACTTTATCCGTGATCTACCAGATAGCACTAACTTTATCCATGATCTACCAGATAGCACTGACTTTATCCATGATCTACCAGATAGCACTGACTTTATCCGTGATCTACCAGACAGCACTGACTTTATCCTTGATCTACCAGATAGCACTGACTTTATCCATGATCTACCAGACAGCACTGACTTTATCCATGATCTACCAGATAGCACTGACTTTAACCATGATCTACCAGATATTACTGACTTTATTCGTGATCTACCAGATGGCACTGACTTTATCCATGATCTACCAGATAACACTGACTTTATTCATGATCTACCAGATCACACTGACTTTATCCATGATCTACCACATAGCACTGACGTTATCCGTGATCTACCAGATAGCATTGACTTTATCCATGATCTACCAGACAGCACTGACTTGATCCATGATCTACCTGATAACACTGACTTTATCCGTGATCTACCAGATAGCACTGACTTTATCCGTGATCTACCAGACAGCACTGACTTTATCCATGATCTACCACATAGCACTGACTTTATCCATGATCTACCAGATAGCACTGACTTTATCCGTGATCTACCAGACAGCACTGACTTTATCCTTGATCTACCAGATAGAACTGACTTTATCCATGATCTACCAGATAGCACTGACTTTATCCGTGATCGACCAGACAGCACTGACTTTATCCTTGATCTACCAGATAGCACTGACTTTATCCATGATCTTCCAGATAGCACTGACTTTATCCGTGATCTACCAGATAGCACTGACTTTATCCGTGATCTACCAGACAGCACTTACTTTATCCTTGATCTACCAGATAGCACTGACTTTATCCTTGATCTACCAGATAGCACTGACTTTATCCATGATCTACCAGACAGCACTGACTTTATCCGTGATCTACCAGACAGCACTAACTATATCCATGATCTAACAGACAGCACTGACTTTATCCATGATCTAACAGATAGCACTGACTTTATCCGTGATCTACCAGACAGCACTGACTTTATCCATGATCTACCATATAGCACTGACTTTATCCGTGATCTACCAGACAGCACTGACTTTATCCTTGATCTACCAGATAGCACTGACTTTATCCATGATCTACCAGATAGCACTGACTTTATCCGTGATCGACCAGACAGCACTGTCTTTATCCTTGATCTACCAGATAGCACTGACTTTATCCATGATCTACCAGATAGCACTGACTTTATCCGTGATCTACCAGACAGCACTGACTTTATCCGTGATCGACCAGATAGCACTAACTTTATCCATGATCTAACAGATAGCACTGACTTTATCCATGATCTACCAGATAGCACTGACTTTATCCGTGATCTACCAGACAGCACTGACTTTATCCATGATCTACCAGATAGCACTGACTTTATCCGTGATCTACCAGACAGCACTGACTTTATCCTTGATCTACCAGATAGCACTGACTTTATCCATGATCTACCAGATAGCACTGACTTTATCCGTGATCGACCAGACAGCACTGACTTTATCCTTGATCTACCAGATAGCACTGACTTTATCCATGATCTACCATATAGCACTGACTTTATCCGTGATCTACCAGACAGCACTGACTTTATCCTTGATCTACCAGATAGCACTGACTTTATCCATGATCTACCAGATAGCACTGACTTTATCCGTGATCGACCAGACAGCACTGTCTTTATCCTTGATCTACCAGATAGCACTGACTTTATCCATGATCTACCAGATAGCACTGACTTTATCCGTGATCTACCAGACAGCACTGACTTTATCCGTGATCGACCAGATAGCACTAACTTTATCCATGATCTAACAGATAGCACTGACTTTATCCATGATCTACCAGATAGCACTGACTTTATCCGTGATCTACCAGACAGCACTGACTTTATCCATGATCTACCAGATAGCACTGACTTTATCCGTGATCTACCAGACAGCACTGACTTTATCCTTGATCTACCAGATAGCACTGACTTTATCCATGATCTACCAGATAGCACTGACTTTATCCGTGATCGACCAGACAGCACTGACTTTATCCTTGATCTACCAGATAGCACTGACTTTATCCATGATCTACCAGATAGCACTGACTTTATCCGTGATCTACCAGACAGCACTGACTTTATCCGTGATCGACCAGATAGCACTAACTTTATCCATGATCTACCAGATAGCACTGACTTTATCCGTGATCAACCAGATAACACTGACTTTATCCGTGATTTAACAGAGAGCACTGACTTTATCCATGATCTACCAAGCAGCACTGACTATATCCGTGATCTACCAGATAGCACTGACTTTTACCATGATCTTCCAGATAGCGCTGACTTGATCCATGATCTACCTGATAACACTGACTTTATCCGTGATCTACCAGACAGCACTGACTTTATCCGTGATCTACCAGACAGCACTGACTTTATCCATGATCTACCACATAGCACTGACTTTATCCATGATGTACCAGATAGCACTGACTTTATCCGTGGTCTACCAGACAGCACTGACTTTATCCTTGATCTACCAGATAGCACTGACTTTATCCATGATCTACCAGACAGCACTGACTTTATCCGTGATCGACCAGACAGCACTGACTTTATCCTTGATCTACCAGATAGCACTGACTTTATCCGTGATCTACCAGACAGCACTGACTTTATCCGTGATCTACCAGATAGCACTAACTTTATCCATGATCTACCAGATAGCACTGACTTTATCCGTGATCTACCAGACAGCACTTACTTTATCCTTGATCTACCAGATAGCACTGACTTTATCCTTGATCTACCAGATAGCACTGACTTTATCCATGATCTACCAGACAGCACTGACTTTATCCGTGATCTACCACATAGCACTGACTTTATCCGTGATCTACCAGATAGCACTGACTTTATCCATGATCTACCAGACAGCACTTACTTTATCCTTGATCTACCAGATAGCACTGACTTTATCCTTGATCTACCAGATAGCACTGACTTTATCCATGATCTACCAGACAGCACTGACTTTATCCGTGATCTACCAGACAGCACTAACCATATCCATGATCTAACAGATAGCACTGACTTTATCCATGATCTACCAGATAGCACTGACTTTATCCGTGATCTACCAGACAGCACTGACTTTATCCATGATCTACCAGATAGCACTGACTTTATCCGTGATCTACCAGACAGCACTGACTTTATCCTTGATCTACCAGATAGCACTGACTTTATCCATGATCTACCAGATAGCACTGACTTTATCCGTGATCGACCAGACAGCACTGACTTTATCCTTGATCTACCAGATAGCACTGACTTTATCCATGATCTACCAGATAGCACTGACTTTATCCGTGATCTACCAGACAGCACTGACTTTATCCGTGATCGACCAGATAGCACTAACTTTATCCATGATCTAACAGATAGCACTGACTTTATCCATGATCTACCAGATAGCACTGACTTTATCCGTGATCTACCAGACAGCACTGACTTTATCCATGATCTACCAGATAGCACTGACTTTATCCGTGATCTACCAGACAGCACTGACTTTATCCTTGATCTACCAGATAGCACTGACTTTATCCATGATCTACCAGATAGCACTGACTTTATCCGTGATCGACCAGACAGCACTGACTTTATCCTTGATCTACCAGATAGCACTGACTTTATCCATGATCTACCAGATAGCACTGACTTTATCCGTGATCTACCAGACAGCACTGACTTTATCCGTGATCGACCAGATAGCACTAACTTTATCCATGATCTACCAGATAGCACTGACTTTATCCGTGATCAACCAGATAACACTGACTTTATCCGTGATTTAACAGAGAGCACTGACTTTATCCATGATCTACCAAGTAGCACTGACTATATCCGTGATCTACCAGATAGCACTGACTTTTACCATGATCTTCCAGATAGCACTGACTTGATCCATGATCTACCTGATAACACTGACTTTATCCGTGATCTACCAGACAGCACTGACTTTATCCGTGATCTACCAGACAGCACTGACTTTATCCATGATCTACCACATAGCACTGACTTTATCCATGATCTACCAGATAGCACTGACTTTATCCGTGGTCTACCAGACAGCACTGACTTTATCCTTGATCTACCAGATAGCACTGACTTTATCCATGATCTACCAGACAGCACTGACTTTATCCGTGATCGACCAGACAGCACTGACTTTATCCTTGATCTACCAGATAGCACTGACTTTATCCGTGATCTACCAGACAGCACTGACTTTATCCGTGATCTACCAGATAGCACTAACTTTATCCATGATCTACCAGATAGCACTGACTTTATCCGTGATCGACCAGACAGCACTTACTTTATCCTTGATCTACCAGATAGCACTGACTTTATCCTTGATCTACCAGATAGCACTGACTTTATCCATGATCTACCAGACAGCACTGACTTTATCCGTGATCTACCAGATAGCACTGACTTTATCCGTGATCTACCAGATGGCACTGACTTTAACCATGATCTACCAGATATTACTGACTTTATCCGTGATCTACCAGACAGCACTGACTTTATCCGTGATCTACCAGACGGCACTGACTTTATCCGTGATCTACCACATAGCACTGACTTAATCCATGATCTACCACATAGCACTGACTTAATCCGTGATCTACCAGATAGCATTGACTTTATCTGTTATCTACCAGACAGCACTGAGTTGATCCATGATCTACCTGATAACACTGACTTTATCCGTGATCTACCAGACAGCACTGACTTTATCCGTGATCTACCAGACAGCACTGACTTTATCCATGATCTACCACATAGCACTGACTTTATCCATGATCTACCACATAGCACTGACTTTATCCGTGATCTACCAGATAGCATTGACTTTATCTGTTATCTACCAGACAGCACTGACTTGATCCATGATCTACCTGATAACACTGACTTTATCCGTGATCTACCAGACAGCACTGACTTTATCCGTGATCTACCAGACAGCACTGACTTTATCCATGATCTACCACATAGCACTGACTTTATCCATGATCTACCAGATAGCACTGACTTTATCCATGATCAACCAGATAGCACTGATTTTAACCGTGATCTACCAGATAGCACTGACTTTATCCAAGATCTACCAGATAATACTGACTTTATCCATGATCTAACAGATGGCACGGATTTTATCCATGATATTCCAGATAGCACTGACTTTATCCATGATCTACCAGACAGCACTGACTTTAACCATGATCTAGCAGACAGCACTGATTTTATCCGTGATCTACCGGATAGCACTGACTTTATACATGATCTACCAGACAGCACTGACTTTATCCGTGATCTACCGGATAGCACTGACTTTATCTATGATCTACCAGAAAGCACGGACTTTATCCGTGATCTACCAGATAGCACTGACTTTATCCATGATCGACCAGATAGCACTGACTTTATCCGTGATCTACTGGATAGCACTGACTTTATCCATGATCTACCAGATAGCACTGACTTTATCCGTGATCTACCAGACAGCACTGACTTTATCCATGATCTACCAAGTAGCACTGACTTTATCCGTGATCTAACAGAGAGCACTGACTTTATCCATGATCTACCAAGTAGCACTGACTATATCCGTGATCTACCAGATAGCACTGACTTTAACCATGATCAACCAGATAGCACTGACTTTATCCGTGATCAACCAAATAGCGCTCACATTGTCCGTGAACCACCAGATAGCACTGACTATATCCATGATCTACCAGATAGCACGGATGTTATCCGTGATCTTCCAGATAGCACTGACTTTATCCCTGATCTACCAGATAGCATGGATTGTATCCGTGATCTTCCAGATACAACTGACTTTATCCGTGATCTACCAGAGAGCACTGACTTTATCCGTGATCTTCCAGATAGCACTGACTTTATCCATGATCTACCAGACAGCACTGACGTTATCCATGATTGCCAGATAGCACTGACTTAATCCGTGATCTACCGGATAGCACTGACTTTATCCATGATCTACCAGGTAGCACTGACTATATCCGTGATCTACCAGATAGCACTGACTTTATCCGTGATCTGCTGGATAGAACTGACTTTATCCGTGATCTACCAGATAGCACAGATTTTATCCGTGATCTTCCAGATAGCACTGACTTTATCCGTGATCTACCAGAGAGCACTGACTTTATCCGTGATCTTCCAGATAGCACTGACTTTATCCATGATCTACCAGACAGCACTGACGTTATCCATGATCTGCCAGATAACACTGACTTTATCCGTGATCTAACAGAGAGCACTGACTTTATCCATGATCTACCAAGTAGCACTGACTATATCCGTGATCTACCAGATAGCACTGACTTTTACCATGATCTTCCAGATAGCACTGACTTTATCCATGATCTACCAGATAGCACAGATTTTATCCGTGATCTTCCAGATACAAGTGACTTTATCCGTGATCTACCAGAAAGCACTGACTTTATCCATGATCTACCACATAGCACTGACTTTACGCGTGATCTACCAGATAGCACTGACTTTATCCGTGATTTAGCGGATAGCACTGACTTAATCCGTGATCTACCAGACAGCACTGACTTTATCCATAATCTACCAGGTAGCACTGACTATATCTGTGATCTACCAGATAGCACTGACTTTATCCGTGATCTACCGGATAGCACTGACTTTATCCATGATCTACCGGATAGCACTGACTTAATCCGTGATCTACCGGATAGCACTGACTTTATCCTTGATCTACCAGGTAGCACTGACTTAATCCGTGATCTACCGGATAGCACTGACTTTATCCTTGATCTACCAGGTAGCACTGACTATATCCGTGATCTACCGGATAGCACTGACTTTATCCATGATCTACCAGATAGCACTGACTTTATCCGTGATCTACCAGACAGCACTGACTTTATCCGTGATCGACCAGATAGCACTAACTTTATCCATGATCTAACAGATAGCACTGACTTTATCCATGATCTACCAGATAGCACTGACTTTATCCGTGATCTACCAGACAGCACTGACTTTATCCATGATCTACCAGATAGCACTGACTTTATCCGTGATCTACCAGACAGCACTGACTTTATCCTTGATCTACCAGATAGCACTGACTTTATCCATGATCTACCAGATAGCACTGACTTTATCCGTGATCGACCAGACAGCACTGACTTTATCCTTGATCTACCAGATAGCACTGACTTTATCCATGATCTACCAGATAGCACTGACTTTATCCGTGATCTACCAGACAGCACTGACTTTATCCGTGATCGACCAGATAGCACTAACTTTATCCATGATCTACCAGATAGCACTGACTTTATCCGTGATCAACCAGATAACACTGACTTTATCCGTGATTTAACAGAGAGCACTGACTTTATCCATGATCTACCAAGTAGCACTGACTATATCCGTGATCTACCAGATAGCACTGACTTTTACCATGATCTTCCAGATAGCACTGACTTGATCCATGATCTACTTGATAACACTGACTTTATCCGTGATCTACCAGACAGCACTGACTTTATCCGTGATCTACCAGACAGCACTGACTTTATCCATGATCTACCACATAGCACTGACTTTATCCATGATCTACCAGATAGCACTGACTTTATCCGTGGTCTACCAGACAGCACTGACTTTATCCTTGATCTACCAGATAGCACTGACTTTATCCATGATCTACCAGACAGCACTGACTTTATCCGTGATCGACCAGACAGCACTGACTTTATCCTTGATCTACCAGATAGCACTGACTTTATCCGTGATCTACCAGACAGCACTGACTTTATCCGTGATCTACCAGATAGCACTAACTTTATCCATGATCTACCAGATAGCACTGACTTTATCCGTGATCGACCAGACAGCACTTACTTTATCCTTGATCTACCAGATAGCACTGACTTTATCCTTGATCTACCAGATAGCACTGACTTTATCCATGATCTACCAGACAGCACTGACTTTATCCGTGATCTACCAGATAGCACTGACTTTATCCGTGATCTACCAGATGGCACTGACTTTAACCATGATCTACCAGATATTACTGACTTTATCCGTGATCTACCAGACAGCACTGACTTTATCCGTGATCTACCAGACGGCACTGACTTTATCCGTGATCTACCACATAGCACTGACTTAATCCATGATCTACCACATAGCACTGACTTAATCCGTGATCTACCAGATAGCATTGACTTTATCTGTTATCTACCAGACAGCACTGAGTTGATCCATGATCTACCTGATAACACTGACTTTATCCGTGATCTACCAGACAGCACTGACTTTATCCGTGATCTACCAGACAGCACTGACTTTATCCATGATCTACCACATAGCACTGACTTTATCCATGATCTACCACATAGCACTGACTTTATCCGTGATCTACCAGATAGCATTGACTTTATCTGTTATCTACCAGACAGCACTGACTTGATCCATGATCTACCTGATAACACTGACTTTATCCGTGATCTACCAGACAGCACTGACTTTATCCGTGATCTACCAGACAGCACTGACTTTATCCATGATCTACCACATAGCACTGACTTTATCCATGATCTACCAGATAGCACTGACTTTATCCATGATCAACCAGATAGCACTGATTTTAACCGTGATCTACCAGATAGCACTGACTTTATCCAAGATCTACCAGATAATACTGACTTTATCCATGATCTAACAGATGGCACGGATTTTATCCGTGATATTCCAGATAGCACTGACTTTATCCATGATCTACCAGACAGCACTGACTTTAACCATGATCTAGCAGACAGCACTGATTTTATCCGTGATCTACCGGATAGCACTGACTTTATACATGATCTACCAGACAGCACTGACTTTATCCGTGATCTACCGGATAGCACTGACTTTATCTATGATCTACCAGAAAGCACGGACTTTATCCGTGATCTACCAGATAGCACTGACTTTATCCATGATCGACCAGATAGCACTGACTTTATCCGTGATCTACTGGATAGCACTGACTTTATCCATGATCTACCAGATAGCACTGACTTTATCCGTGATCTACCAGACAGCACTGACTTTATCCATGATCTACCAAGTAGCACTGACTTTATCCGTGATCTAACAGAGAGCACTGACTTTATCCATGATCTACCAAGTAGCACTGACTATATCCGTGATCTACCAGATAGCACTGACTTTAACCATGATCAACCAGATAGCACTGACTTTATCCGTGATCAACCAAATAGCGCTCACATTGTCCGTGAACCACCAGATAGCACTGACTATATCCATGATCTACCAGATAGCACGGATGTTATCCGTGATCTTCCAGATAGCACTGACTTTATCCGTGATCTACCAGATAGCATGGATTGTATCCGTGATCTTCCAGATACAACTGACTTTATCCGTGATCTACCAGAGAGCACTGACTTTATCCGTGATCTTCCAGATAGCACTGACTTTATCCATGATCTACCAGACAGCACTGACGTTATCCATGATTGCCAGATAGCACTGACTTAATCCGTGATCTACCGGATAGCACTGACTTTATCCATGATCTACCAGGTAGCACTGACTATATCCGTGATCTACCAGATAGCACTGACTTTATCCGTGATCTGCTGGATAGAACTGACTTTATCCGTGATCTACCAGATAGCACAGATTTTATCCGTGATCTTCCAGATAGCACTGACTTTATCCGTGATCTACCAGAGAGCACTGACTTTATCCGTGATCTTCCAGATAGCACTGACTTTATCCATGATCTACCAGACAGCACTGACGTTATCCATGATCTGCCAGATAACACTGACTTTATCCGTGATCTAACAGAGAGCACTGACTTTATCCATGATCTACCAAGTAGCACTGACTATATCCGTGATCTACCAGATAGCACTGACTTTTACCATGATCTTCCAGATAGCACTGACTTTATCCATGATCTACCAGATAGCACAGATTTTATCCGTGATCTTCCAGATACAAGTGACTTTATCCGTGATCTACCAGAAAGCACTGACTTTATCCATGATCTACCACATAGCACTGACTTTACGCGTGATCTACCAGATAGCACTGACTTTATCCGTGATTTAGCGGATAGCACTGACTTAATCCGTGATCTACCAGACAGCACTGACTTTATCCATGATCTACCAGGTAGCACTGACTATATCTGTGATCTACCAGATAGCACTGACTTTATCCGTGATCTACCGGATAGCACTGACTTTATCCATGATCTACCGGATAGCACTGACTTAATCCGTGATCTACCGGATAGCACTGACTTTATCCTTGATCTACCAGGTAGCACTGACTTAATCCGTGATCTACCGGATAGCACTGACTTTATCCTTGATCTACCAGGTAGCACTGACTATATCCGTGATCTACCGGATAGCACTGACTTTATCCATGATCTACCAGATAGCACTGACTTTATCCGTGATCTACCAGATAGAACTGACTTTATCCGTGATCAACCTGATGGCACTGACTTTATCCGTGATCTACCGGATAGCACTGACTTTATCCATGATCAACCAGATAGCACTGACTTTATCCGTGATCTACCGGATAGCACTGACTTTATCCATGATCAACCAGACAGCACTGACTTTATCCGTGATCTACCGGATAGCACTGACATTATCCATGATCTAACAGATAGCATTGACTTTATCCATGATCTACCAGACAGCACTGACTTTATCCATGATCAACCAGACAGCACTGACTTTATCCGTGATCAACCAGACAGCACTGACTTTATCCATGATCTACCAGACTGCACTGACTTTATCCATGATCTACCAGACAGCACTGACTTTATCCGTGATCTACCAGACAGCACTGACTTTATCCATGATCTACCAGATAGCACTGACTATATCCGTGATCTACCAGATAGCACTGACTTTATCCGTGATGTACTGGATAGAACTGACTTTATCCGTGATCTACCAGACAGCACTGACTTTATCCATGATCTACCAGATAGCACTGACTTTATCCGTGATCTAACAGACAGCACTGACTCTATCCGTGATCTAATGGATAGAACTGACTTTATCCGTGATCTACCAGACAGCACTGACTTTATCCATGATCTACCAGATAGCACTGACTTTATCCGTGATCTACCAGATAGCACTGACTATATCCGTGATCAACCAGATAGCACTGACTTTATGCGTGATCTACCAGACAGCACTGACTTTATCCATGATCTACCAAGTAGCACTGACTTTATCCGTGATCTACCAGATAACACTGACTTTATCCGTGATCTAACAGAGAGCACTGACTTTATCCATGATCTACCAAGTAGCACTGACTATATCCGTGATCTACCAGATAGCACCGACTTTATCCGTGATCTACTGGAAAGAACTGACTTTATCCATGATCGACCTGAAGTCACTGACTTTATCCGTGATCTACCGGATAGCACTGACTTTATCCGTGATCTACCAGACAGCACTGACTTTATCCAAGATCTACCAGACAGCACTGACTTTATCCATGATCTACCAGACAGCACTGACTTTATCCGTGATCTACCAGATAGCACTGACTATATCCATGATCTACCCGATAGCACTGACTTTATCCGTGATCTACCAGAGAGCACTGACTTTATCCATAATCTACCAGATAGCACTGACTTTATCCGTGATCTACCAGACAGCACTGACTTTATCCGTGATCGACCAGACAGCACTGACTTTAACCATGATCTACCAGACAGCACTGACTTTATCCGTGATCTACCAGACAGCACTGACTTTATCCGTGATCTACCAGACGGCACTGACTTTATCCGTGATCTACCACATAGCACTGACTTTATCCATGATCTACCACATAGCACTGACTTTATCCGTGATCTACCAGATAGCATTGACTTTATCTGTGATATAACAGACAGCACTGACTTGATCCATGATCTACCTGATAACACTGACGTTATCCGTGATCTACCAGACAGCACTGACTTTATCCGTGATCTACCAGACAGCACTGACTTTATCCATGATCTACCAGATAGCACTGACTTTATCCGTGGTCTACCAGACAGCACTGACTTTATCCTTGATCTACCAGATAGCACTGACTTTATCCATGATCTACCATATAGCACTGACTTTATCCGTGATCGACCAGACAGCACTGACTTTATCCTTGATCTACCAGATAGCACTGACTTTATCCGTGATCTACCAGACAGCACTGACTTTATCCGTGATCTACCAGATAGCACTAACTTTATCCATGATCTACCAGATAGCACTGACTTTATCCGTGATCTACCAGACAGCACTTACTTTATCCTTGATCTACCAGATAGCACTGACTTTATCCTTGATCTACCAGATAGCACTGACTTTCTCCATGACCTACCAGATATTACTGACTTTATCCGTGATCTACCAGACAGCACTGACTTTATCCGTGATCTACCAGACGGCACTGACTTTATCCGTGATCTACCACATAGCACTGACTTTATCCATGATCTACCACATAGCACTGACTTTATCCGTGATCTACCAGATAGCATTGACTTTATCTGTTATCTACCAGACAGCACTGACTTGATCCATGATCTACCTGATAACACTGACTTTATCCGTGATCTACCAGACAGCACTGACTTTATCCGTGATCACCAGACAGCACTGACTTTATCCATGATCTACCACATAGCACTGACTTTATCCATGATCTACCAGATAGCACTGACTTTATCCATGATCAACCAGATAGCACTGATTTTAACCGTGATCTACCAGATAGCACTGACTTTATCCGTGATCAACCTGATGGCACTGACTTTATCCGTGATCTGCCGGATAGCACTGACTTTATCCATGATCTACCAGATAGCACTGACTTTATCCATGATCGACCTGAAGTCACTGACTTTATCCATGATCTACCAGACAGCACTGACTTTATCCGTGATCTACCGGATAGCACTGACTTTATCCATGATCTACCAGATAGCACTGACTATATCCGTGATCTACCAGATAGCACTGACTTTATCCGTGATCTACCGGATAGCACTGACTTTATCCATGATCTACCAGATAGCACTGACTATATCCGTGATCTACCAGATAGCACTGACTTTATCCATGATCTACTGGATAGAACTGACTTTATCCGTGATCTACCAGATAGCGTTCACATTATCCGTGATCTACCAGATAGCACTGACTATATCCGTGATCTACCAGATAGCACTGACTTTATCCATGATCTACTGGATAGAACTGACTTTATCCGTGATCAACCTGATGGCACTGACTTTATCCGTGATCTACTGGATAGCACTGACTTTATCCATGATCTACCAGATAGCACTGACTTTATCCGTGATCTACCAGACAGCACTGACTTTATCCATGATCTACCAAGTAGCACTGACTTTATCCGTGATCTAACAGAGAGCACTGACTTTATCCATGATCTACCAAGTAGCACTGACTATATCCGTGATCTACCAGATAGCACTGACTTTAACCATGATCAACCAGATAGCACTGACTTTATCCGTGATCAACCAAATAGCGCTCACATTGTCCGTGAACCACCAGATAGCACTGACTATATCCATGATCTACCAGATAGCACGGATGTTATCCGTGATCTTCCAGATAGCACTGACTTTATCCGTGATCTACCAGATAGCATGGATTGTATCCGTGATCTTCCAGATACAACTGACTTTATCCGTGATCTACCAGAGAGCACTGACTTTATCTGTGATCTTCCAGATAGCACTGACTTTATCCATGATCTACCAGACAGCACTGACGTTATCCATGATTGCCAGATAGCACTGACTTAATCCGTGATCTACCGGATAGCACTGACTTTATCCATGATCTACCAGGTAGCACTGACTATATCCGTGATCTACCAGATAGCACTGACTTTATCCGTGATCTGCTGGATAGAACTGACTTTATCCGTGATCAACCTGATGGCACTGACTTTATCCGTGATCTACCGGATAGCACTGACTTTATCCATGATCTACCAGATAGCACTGACTTTATCCGTGATCTTCCAGACAGAACTGACTTTATCCATGATCTACCAGACAGCACTGACTTTATCCGTGATCTACCGGATAGCACTGACTTTATCCATGATCTACCAGATAGCACTGACTATATCTGTGATCTACCAGATAGCACTGACTTTATCCGTGATCTACCGGATAGCACTGACTTTATCCATGATCTACCAGATAGCACTGACTATATCCGTGATCTACCAGATAGCACTGACTTTATCCATGATCTACTGGATAGAACTGACTTTATCCGTGATCAACCTGATGGCACTGACTTTATCCGTGATCTACCGGATAGCACAGACTTTATCCATGATCTACCAGATAGCATTCACATTATCCGTGATCTACCAGATAGCACTGACTTTATCCATGATCTACCAGATTGCACGGATTTTATCCGTGATCTTCCAGATAGCACTGACTTTATCCATGATTACCAGACAGCACTGACTATATCCATGATCTACCAGATAGCACTGACTTTATCCGTGATCTGCCAGATAGCACTGACTTTATCCATGATCTAACAGATAGCACGGATTTTATCCGTGATCTTCCAGATAGCACTGACTTTATACGTGATCTACCAGATAGCGCTCACATTATCCGTGATCTACCAGATACCATGGACTTTATCCGTGATCTACCAGACAACACTGACTTTATCCGTGATCTACCAGACAGCACTGACTTTATCCGTGATCTACCAAGTAGCACTGACTTTATCCATGATCTACCAAGTAGCACTGACTTTATCCGTGATCTAACAGACAGCACTGACTCTATCCGTGATCTACTGGATAGAACTGACTTTTTCCGTGATCTACCAGACAGCACTGACTTTATCCATGATCTACCAGATAGCACTGACTTTATCCGTGATCTACCAGATAGCACTGACTATATCCGTGATCAACCAGATAGCACTGACTTTATCCGTGATCTTCCAGACAGCACTGACTTTATCCGTGATCTACCAAGTAGCACTGACTTTATCCGTGATCTACCAGATAACAATGACTTTATCTGTGATCTAACAGAGAGCACTGACTTTATCCATGATTTACCAAGTAGCACTGACTATATCCGTGATCTACCAGATAGCACCGACTTTATCCGTGATCTACTGGAAAGAACTGACTTTATCCGTGATCGACCTGAAGTCACTGACTTTACCTGTGATCTACCGGATAGCACTGACTTTATCCATGATCTACCAGATAGCGCTCACATTATCCGTGATCTACCAGATAGCACGGATTTTATCCGGGATCTTCCAGATAGCACTGACTTTATCCATGATCAACCAGATAGCACTGATTTTATCCGTGATCTACCGGATAGTACTGACTTTATCTATGATCTACCAGACAGCACGGACTTTATCCGTGATCTACCAGATAGCACTGACTTTATCCATGATCAACCAGATAGCACTGACTTTATCCATGATCTACCAGACGGCACTGACTTTATCCATGATCTACCAGATAGCACTGACTTTATCCGTGATCTATCAGACAGCACTGACTTTATCCATGATGTACCCGATAGCACTGACTTTATCCGTGATCTACCAGAGAGCACTGACTTTATCCATGATCGACCAGATAACACTGACTCTATCCATGATCGACCAGATAGCACTGACTTTCTCCGTGATCTACCAGATACCACTGACTTTATCCATGATCTAACAAATTGCACGGATTTTATCCGTGATCTTCCAGATAGCACTGACTTTATACGTGATCTACCAGATAGCGCTCACATTATCTGTGGTCTACCAGATAGCACTGACTATATCCATGATCTACCAGATAACACTGACTTTATCCGTGATCTACCACACAGCACTGACTTTATCCGTGATCTACCAGACAGCACTGACTTTATCCGTGATCTACCAGATAGCACTGACTTTATCCGTGATCTACCAGATAGCATTGACTTTATCTGTGATCTACCGGATAGCACTGACTTGATCCGTGATCTACCAGACAGCACTGACTTTATCCGTGATCTACCAGACAGCACTGACTTTATCCATGATCTACCAGATAGCACTGACTTTATCCATGATCTACCAGAAAGCACTGACTTTATCCGTGATCTACCAGATAGCACTGACTTTATCCATGATCTACCAGACAGCACTGACTTTATCCACGATCTACCAGACAGCACTGACTTTATCCATGATCTACTACATAGCACTAACTTTATCCACGATCTACCAGATAGCACTGACTTTATCCCTGATCTACCAGACAGCACTGACTTTATCCATGATCGACCAGATAGCACTGACTTTATCCGTGATCTACCAGACAGCACTGACTTTATCCATGATCTACCAAATAGCACTGACTGTAACCATGATCTACCAGAAAACACTTATTTTATCCATGATCTACCAGATAGCACTGACTTTATCTGTGATCTACCAGACAGCACTGACTTTATCTGTGATCTACCACATAGCACTGACTTTATCCGTGATCTACCAGATAGCACTGACTTTATCCGTGATCTACCAAATAGCACTGACTTTATCCATGATCTACCTGATAGAACTGACTTTATCTGTGATCTACCAGGTAGCACTTACTTTATCCGTGATCTATCAGACAGCACTGACTTTAACCACGGTCTACCAGATAGCACTGAATTTATCCTTGATCTACCAGATTACACTTACTTTATCCGTGATCTATCAGACAGCACTGACTTTATCCATGATCTACCAGATAGCACTGAATTTATCCTTGATCTACCAGATTACACTGACTTTATTCATGATCTACCGGATAGCACTGACTTTATCCGTGATCTACCAGACAGCACTGACTTTATCCATGATCTACCAGAAAACACTGACTTTGTTCATGATCTTCCAGATCGCACTGAATTTATCCATGATCTAAAAGAAAGCACTGACTTTATCCATGATCTAACAGAGAGCACTGACTTTATCCGTGATCTACCATATAGAACTGACTTTATCCGTGATCTACCACATAGCACTGGCTTTATCTGTGATCTACCGGATAACACTGACTTTGTCCGTGATCTACAAGATAGCACTGACTTTATCCGTGATCTGCCAGATAGCACTGACTTTATACGTGATCTACCAGATAGCGCTCACATTATCCGTGATCTATCAGATAGCATGGACTTTATCCGTGATCTACCAGACAGCACTGACTTTACCCGTGATCTAACAGAGAGCACTGACTTTATCCATGGTCTACCAAGTAGCACTGACTATATCCGTGATCTACCAGATAGCACCGACTTTATCCGTGATCTACTGGAAAGAACTGACTTTATCTGTGATCGACCTGAAGTCACTGACTTTATCCGTGATCTACCGGATAGCACTGACTATATCCGTGATCTACCCGATAGCACTGACTTTATCCGTAATCTACCAGATAGCACTGACTTTATCCGTGATCTACCAGATAGCACTGACTTTATGCATGATCTACCAGATAGCACTGACTTTATCCGTGATCTACCAGATAGCACTGACTTTATCCATGATCTACCAGATAGCACTGACTTTATCCATGATCTAACAGATAGCACTCACATTATCCTTGATCTACAAGATAGCACTGACTATATCCATGATCTACCAGATAGCACGGATTTTATCCGTGATCTTCCAGACAGCACTGACTTAATCCATGATCGACCAGATGGCACTGACTTTATCCGTGATCTACCAGACAGCACTGACTTTATCCATGATCTACCAGATAGCACTGACTTTATTCATGATCTCCCACATAGCACTGACTTTATCCGTGATCTATCAGATAGTACTGACTTTATCCATGATATACCAGATAGCGCTGACTTTATCCGTGATCTACCAGATAGCACTGACTTTATCCGTGATCTACCAGATAGCATTGACTTTATCTGTGATCTACCGGATAGCACTGACTTGATCCGTGATCTACCAGACAGCACTGACTTTATCCGTGATCTACCAGACAGCACTGACTTTATCCATGATCTACCAGATAGCACTGACTTTATTCATGATCTCCCACATAGCACTGACTTTATCCGTGATCTATCAGATAGTACTGACTTTATCCATGATATACCAGATAGCGCTGACTTTATCCGTGATCTACCAGATAGCACTGACTTTATCCGTGATCTACCAGATAGCACTGACTTTATCCGTGATCTACCAGATAGCATTGACTTTATCTGTGATCTACCGGATAGCACTGACTTGATCCGTGATCTACCAGACAGCACTGACTTTATCCGTGATCTACCAGACAGCACTGACTTTATCCATGATCTACCAGATAGCACTGACTTTATCCATGATCTACCAGAAAGCACTGACTTTATCCGTGATCTACCAGATAGCACTGACTTTATCCATGATCTACCAGACAGCACTGACTTTATCCACGATCTACCAGACAGCACTGACTTTATCCATGATCTACTACATAGCACTAACTTTATCCACGATCTACCAGATAGCACTGACTTTATCCCTGATCTACCAGACAGCACTGACTTTATCCATGATCGACCAGATAGCACTGACTTTATCCGTGATCTACCAGACAGCACTGACTTTATCCATGATCTACCAAATAGCACTGACTGTAACCATGATCTACCAGAAAACACTTATTTTATCCATGATCTACCAGATAGCACTGACTTTATCTGTGATCTACCAGACAGCACTGACTTTATCTGTGATCTACCACATAGCACTGACTTTATCCGTGATCTACCAGATAGCACTGACTTTATCCGTGATCTACCAAATAGCACTGACTTTATCCATGATCTACCTGATAGAACTGACTTTATCTGTGATCTACCAGGTAGCACTTACTTTATCCGTGATCTATCAGACAGCACTGACTTTAACCACGGTCTACCAGATAGCACTGAATTTATCCTTGATCTACCAGATTACACTTACTTTATCCGTGATCTATCAGACAGCACTGACTTTATCCATGATCTACCAGATAGCACTGAATTTATCCTTGATCTACCAGATTACACTGACTTTATTCATGATCTACCGGATAGCACTGACTTTATCCGTGATCTACCAGACAGCACTGACTTTATCCATGATCTACCAGAAAACACTGACTTTGTTCATGATCTTCCAGATCGCACTGAATTTATCCATGATCTAAAAGAAAGCACTGACTTTATCCATGATCTAACAGAGAGCACTGACTTTATCCGTGATCTACCATATAGAACTGACTTTATCCGTGATCTACCACATAGCACTGGCTTTATCTGTGATCTACCGGATAACACTGACTTTGTCCGTGATCTACAAGATAGCACTGACTTTATCCGTGATCTGCCAGATAGCACTGACTTTATACGTGATCTACCAGATAGCGCTCACATTATCCGTGATCTATCAGATAGCATGGACTTTATCCGTGATCTACCAGACAGCACTGACTTTACCCGTGATCTAACAGAGAGCACTGACTTTATCCATGGTCTACCAAGTAGCACTGACTATATCCGTGATCTACCAGATAGCACCGACTTTATCCGTGATCTACTGGAAAGAACTGACTTTATCTGTGATCGACCTGAAGTCACTGACTTTATCCGTGATCTACCGGATAGCACTGACTATATCCGTGATCTACCCGATAGCACTGACTTTATCCGTAATCTACCAGATAGCACTGACTTTATCCGTGATCTACCAGATAGCACTGACTTTATGCATGATCTACCAGATAGCACTGACTTTATCCGTGATCTACCAGATAGCACTGACTTTATCCATGATCTACCAGATAGCACTGACTTTATCCATGATCTAACAGATAGCACTCACATTATCCTTGATCTACAAGATAGCACTGACTATATCCATGATCTACCAGATAGCACGGATTTTATCCGTGATCTTCCAGACAGCACTGACTTAATCCATGATCGACCAGATGGCACTGACTTTATCCGTGATCTACCAGACAGCACTGACTTTATCCATGATCTACCAGATAGCACTGACTTTATTCATGATCTCCCACATAGCACTGACTTTATCCGTGATCTATCAGATAGTACTGACTTTATCCATGATATACCAGATAGCGCTGACTTTATCCGTGATCTACCAGATAGCACTGACTTTATCCGTGATCTACCGGATAGCACTGACTTTATCCGTGATCTACCAGATAGCACCGACTTTATCTGTGATGTATCAGACAGCACTGACTTTATCCGTGATCTACCAGACAGCACTGACATTATCCGTGATCTACCGGATAGCACTGACTTTATCCGTGATCTACCAGGTAGCACTGACTTTATCCATGATCTACCAGTTAGCACTGACTATATCCGTGGTCAACCTGATGGCACTGACTTTATCCGTGATCTACCAGATAGCACTGACTTTATACGTGATCTACCAGACAGCACTGACTTTATCCATGATCAACCAGACAGCACTGACTTTATCCGTGATCTACCAGATAGCACTGACTTTATCCGTGATCTACCACATAGCACAGACTTTATCCATGATCTACCAGACAGCACTGACTTTATCCGTGATCTACCAGACAGCACTGACTTTATCCATGATCTACCACATAGCACTGACTTTATCCATGATCTACCAGAGAGCACTGACTTTATCCATGATCAACCAGACAGCACTGACTTTATCCGTGATCTACCAGACAGCACTGACTTTATCCGTGATCTACCAAATAGCATTGACTTTATCCATGATCTACCTGATAGAACTGACTTTATCTGTGATCTACCAGGTAGCACTGACTTTATCCAGGATCTACCAGACAGCACTGACTTTATCCGTGATCTACCAGATAGCACTGACTTTATCCGTGATCTACCAAATAGCACTGACTTTATCCATGATCTACCTGATAGAACTGACTTTATCCGTGATCTACCGGGTAGCACTTACTTTATCCGTGATCTATCAGACAGCACTGACTTTATCCATGATCTACCAGACAGCACTGACTTTAACCACGGTCTACCAGATAGCACAGAATTTATCCTTGATCTACCAGATTACACTGACTTTATCCATGATCTACCAGATAGCACTGACTTTATCCATGATCTACCAGATAGCACTGACTATATCCGTGATCTACCGGATAGCACTGACTTTATTCATGATCTACCGGATAACACTGACTTTATCGTGATCTACAAGATAGCACTGACTTTATCCGTGATCTGCCAGATAGCACTGACTTTATACGTGATCTACCAGATAGCGCTCACATTATCCGTGATCTATCAGATAGCATGGACTTTATCCGTGATCTACCAGACAGCACTGACTTTATCCGTGATCTACCAAGTAGCACTGACTTTATCTGTGATCTACCAGATAACACTGACTTTATCCGTGATCTAACAGAGAGCACTGACTTTATCCATGATCTACCAAGTAGCACTGACTTTATCCGTGATCTAACAGACAGCACTAACTTTATCCATGATCTACCAGATAGCACTGAGTTTATCCGTGATCTACCAGACAGCACTGACTTTATCCGTGATCTACCAGACAGCACTGACTTTATCCATGATCTACCAGATAACACTGACTTTATCCATGATCTACCAGATAGCACTGACTTTATCCGTGATCTACCACATAGCACTGACTTTATCCATGATCTACCAGATAGCATTGACTTTATCTGTGATCTACCAGACAGCACTGACTTGATCCATGATCTACCAGACAGCACTGACTTTATCCGTGATCTACCAGACAGCACTGACTTTATCCATGACCTACCAGATAGCACTGACTTTATCCATGATCTACCAGAAAGGACTGACTTTATCCGTGATCTACCAGATAGCACTAACTTTATCCACGATCTACCAGATAGCACTGACTTTATCCATGATCTACCAGGTATTACTGACTTTATCCGTGATCGACCAGATGGCACTGACTTTATCCATGATCTACCAGATAGCACTTCTTTATCCATGATCTACCAGATAGCACTGACTTTATCCGTGATCTACCAGACAGCACTCACTTTAACCATGATCTACCAGACAGCACTGACTTTATCCGTGATCTACCAGATAACACTGACTTTATTCATGATCTACCAGATCACACTGCCTTTATCCGTGATCTACCAGACAACACTGACTTTATCCGTGATCTACCAGATAGCATTGACTTTATCTGTGATCTACCAGACAGCACTGACTTGATCCATGATCTACCTGATAACACTGACTTATCCATGATCTACCAGATAGCACTGACTTTATCCGTGATCTACCAGACAGCACTGACTTTGTTCATGATCTACCAGACAGCACTGACTTTATCCATGATCTACCAGATAGCACTTCTTTTTCCATGATCTTCCAGATAGCACTGACTTTATCCGTGATCTACCAGACAGCACTGACTTTAACCATGATCTACCAGACAGCACTGACTTTATCCATGATCTACCACATAGCACTGACTTTATGCATGATCTACCAGTTAGCACTGACTATATCCGTGGTCAACCTGATGGCACTGACTTTATCCGTGATCTACCAGATAGCACTGACTTTATACGTGATCTACCAGACAGCACTGACTTTATCCATGATCTAACAGAGAGCACTGACTTTATCCGTGATCTACCATATAGAACTGACTTTATCCGTGATCTACCACATAGCACTGGCTTTATCCGTGATCTACCGGATAACACTGACTTTGTCCGTGATCTACAAGATAGCACTGACTTTATCCGTGATCTGCCAGATAGCACTGACTTTATACGTGATCTACCAGATAGCGCTCACATTATCCGTGATCTATCAGATAGCATGGACTTTATCCGTGATCTACCAGACAGCACTGACTTTATCCGTGATCTACCAAGTAGCACTGACTTTATCTGTGATCTACCAGATAACACTGACTTTATCCGTGATCTAACAGAGAGCACTGACTTTATCCATGATCTACCAAGTAGCACTGACTTTATCCGTGATCTAACAGACAGCACTGACTTTATCCATGATCTACCAGATAGCACTGACTTTATCCGTGATCTACCAGATAGCACTGACTTTATCCGTGATCTACCAGACAGCACTGACTTTATCCGTGATCTAACAGAGAGCACTGACTTTATCCATGGTCTACCAGATAGCACTGACTATATCCGTGATCTACCAGATAGCACCGACATTATCCGTGATCTACTGGAAAGAACTGACTTTATCCGTGATCGACCTGAAGTCACTGACTTTATCCGTGATCTACCGGATAGCACTGACTTTATCCAAGATCTATCAGATAGCACTGACTTTATCCATGATCGACCAGATAGCACTGACTTTATCCGTGATCTAAGCGATAGCACTGACTTTATCCGTGATCTACCAGATAGCACTGACTTTGTCCATGATCTACCAGATAGCAAGGATTTTATCAGTGATCTTCCAGATAGCACTGACTTTATCCATGATCGACCAGATAACACTGACTCTATCCATGATCGACCAGATAGCACTGATTTTATCCGTGATCTACTGGATAGCACTGACTTTATCCATGATCTACCACATAGCACTGACTTTATCCGTGATCTACCAGATAGCACTGACTTTATGCATGATCTACCAGATAGCACTGACTTTATCCGTGATCTACCAGATAGCACTGACTTTATCCGTGATCTACCAGATAGCACTGACTTTATCCATGATCGACCAGACGGCACTGACTTTATCCGTGATCTGCCAGAAAACACTGACTTTGTTCATGATCTACCAGATAGCACTAACTTTATCCATGATCTACCAGAAAGCACTGACTTTATCCGTGATCTACCAGATAGCACTGACTTTATCCATGATCTACCAGACAGCACTGACTTTATCCGTGATCTACCAGACAGCACTGACTTTATCCATGATCTACTACATAGCACTAACTTTATCCACGATCTACCAGATAGCACTGACTTTATCCCTGATCTACCAGACAGCACTGACTTTATCCATGATCGACCAGATAGCACTGACTTTATCCGTGATCTACCAGACAGCACTGACTTTATCCATGATCTACCAAATAGCACTGACTGTAACCATGATCTACCAGAAAACACTTATTTTATCCATGATCTACCAGATAGCACTGACTTTATCTGTGATCTACCAGACAGCACTGACTTTATCTGTGATCTACCACATAGCACTGACTTTATCCGTGATCTACCAGATAGCACTGACTTTATCCGTGATCTACCAAATAGCACTGACTTTATCCATGATCTACCTGATAGAACTGACTTTATCTGTGATCTACCAGGTAGCACTTACTTTATCCGTGATCTATCAGACAGCACTGACTTTAACCACGGTCTACCAGATAGCACTGAATTTATCCTTGATCTACCAGATTACACTTACTTTATCCGTGATCTATCAGACAGCACTGACTTTATCCATGATCTACCAGATAGCACTGAATTTATCCTTGATCTACCAGATTACACTGACTTTATTCATGATCTACCGGATAGCACTGACTTTATCCGTGATCTACCAGACAGCACTGACTTTATCCATGATCTACCAGAAAACACTGACTTTATCCATGATCTACCAGAAAACACTGACTTTGTTCATGATCTTCCAGATCGCACCGAATTTATCCATGATCTAAAAGAAAGCACTGACTTTATCCATGATCTAACAGAGAGCACTGACTTTATCCGTGATCTACCATATAGAACTGACTTTATCCGTGATCTACCACATAGCACTGGCTTTATCCGTGATCTACCGGATAACACTGACTTTGTCCGTGATCTACAAGATAGCACTGACTTTATCCGTGATCTGCCAGATAGCACTGACTTTATACGTGATCTACCAGATAGCGCTCACATTATCCATGATCTATCAGATAGCATGGACTTTATCCGTGATCTACCAGACAGCACTGACTTTATCCGTGATCTACCAAGTAGCACTGACTTTATCTGTGATCTACCAGATAACACTGACTTTATCCATGATCTACCAAGTAGCACTGACTTTATCCGCGATCTAACAGATAGCACTGACTTTATCCATGATCTACCAGATAGCACTGACTTTATCCGTGATCTACCAGATAGCACTGACTTTATCCGTGATCTACCAGACAGCACTGACTTTATCCGTGATCTAACAGAGAGCACTGACTTTATCCATGGTCTACCAGATAGCACTGACTATATCCGTGATCTACCAGATAGCACCGACATTATCCGTGATCTACTGGAAAGAACTGACTTTATCCGTGATCGACCTGAAGTCACTGACTTTATCCGTGATCTACCGGATAGCACTGACTTTATCCAAGATCTATCAGATAGCACTGACTTTATCCATGATCGACCAGATAGCACTGACTTTATCCGTGATCTAAGCGATAGCACTGACTTTATCCGTGATCTACCAGATAGCACTGACTTTGTCCATGATCTACCAGATAGCAAGGATTTTATCAGTGATCTTCCAGATAGCACTGACTTTATCCATGATCGACCAGATAACACTGACTCTATCCATGATCGACCAGATAGCACTGATTTTATCCGTGATCTACTGGATAGCACTGACTTTATCCATGATCTACCACATAGCACTGACTTTATCCGTGATCTACCAGATAGCACTGACTTTATGCATGATCTACCAGATAGCACTGACTTTATCCGTGATCTACCAGATAGCACTGACTTTATCCGTGATCTACCAGATAGCACTGACTTTATCCATGATCGACCAGACGGCACTGACTTTATCCGTGATCTGCCAGAAAACACTGACTTTGTTCATGATCTACCAGATAGCACTAACTTTATCCATGATCTACCAGATAGCACTGACTTTATCTGTGATCTGCCAGACAGCACTGACTTGATCCATGATCTACCAGACAGCACTGACTTTATCCGTGATCTACCAGACAGCACTGACTTTATCCATGACCTACCAGATAGCACTGACTTTATCCATGATCTACCAGAAAGGACTGACTTTATCCGTGATCTACCAGATAGCACTAACTTTATCCACGATCTACCAGATAGCACTGACTTTATCCATGATCTACCAGGTATTACTGACTTTATCCGTGATCGACCAGATGGCACTGACTTTATCCATGATCTACCAGATAGCACTTCTTTATCCATGATCTACCAGATAGCACTGACTTTATCCGTGATCTACCAGACAGCACTGACTTTAACCATGATCTACCAGACAGCACTGACTTTATCCGTGATCTACCAGATAACACTGACTTTATTCATGATCTACCAGATCACACTGCCTTTATCCGTGATCTACCAGATAGCATTGACTTTATCTGTGATCTACCAGATAGCACTGACTTGATCCATGATCTACCTGATAACACTGACTTATCCATGATCTACCAGATAGCACTGACTTTATCCGTGATCTACCAGACAGCACTGACTTTGTTCATGATCTACCAGACAGCACTGACTTTATCCATGATCTACCAGATAGCACTTCTTTTTCCATGATCTTCCAGATAGCACTGACTTTATCCGTGATCTACCAGACAGCACTGACTTTAACCATGATCTACCAGACAGCACTGACTTTATCCATGATCTACCACATAGCACTGACTTTATGCATGATCTACCAGTTAGCACTGACTATATCCGTGGTCAACCTGATGGCACTGACTTTATCCGTGATCTACCAGATAGCACTGACTTTATACGTGATCTACCAGACAGCACTGACTTTATCCATGATCAACCAGACAGCACTGACTTTATCCGTGATCTACCAGATAGCACTGACTTTATCCGTGATCTACCACATAGCACAGACTTTATCCATGATCTACCAGACAGCACTGACTTTATCCGTGAGCTACCAGACAGCACTGACTTTATCCATGATCTACCACATAGCACTGACTTTATCCATGATCTACCAGAGAGCACTGACTTTATCCATGATCAACCAGACAGCACTGACTTTATCCGTGATCTACCAGACAGCACTGACTTTATCCATGATCTACCAGACAGCACTGACTTTATCCATGATCTACCAGATAGCACTGACTTTATCCATGATCTACCAGACAGCACTGACTTTATCCGTGATCTACCAGATAGCACTGACTTTATCCTTGATATACCACATAGCACTAACTTTATCCATGATCTACCAGATAGCACTGACTTTATCCGTGATCTACCAGACAGCACTGACTTTAACCATGATCTACCAGACAGCACTGACTTTATCCATGATCTACCACATAGCACTGACTTTATGCATGATCTACCAGTTAGCACTGACTATATCCGTGGTCAACCTGATGGCACTGACTTTATCCGTGATCTACCAGATAGCACTGACTTTATACGTGATCTACCAGACAGCACTGACTTTATCCATGATCAACCAGACAGCACTGACTTTATCCGTGATCTACCAGATAGCACTGACTTTATCCGTGATCTACCACATAGCACAGACTTTATCCATGATCTACCAGACAGCACTGACTTTATCCGTGAGCTACCAGACAGCACTGACTTTATCCATGATCTACCACATAGCACTGACTTTATCCATGATCTACCAGAGAGCACTGACTTTATCCATGATCAACCAGACAGCACTGACTTTATCCGTGATCTACCAGACAGCACTGACTTTATCCGTGATCTACCAAATAGCACTGACTTTATCCATGATCTACCTGATAGAACTGACTTTATCTGTGATCTACCAGGTAGCACTGACTTTATCCAGGATCTACCAGACAGCACTGACTTTATCCTTGATCTACCAGATTACACTGACTTTATCCATGATCTACCAGATAGCACTGACTTTATCCATGATCTACCAGATAGCACTGACTATATCCGTGATCTACCGGATAACACTGACTTTATCCGTGATCTACAAGATAGCACTGACTTTATCCGTGATCTGCCAGATAGCACTGACTTTATACGTGATCTACCAGATAGCGCTCACATTATCCGTGATCTATCAGATAGCATGGACTTTATCCGTGATCTACCAGACAGCACTGACTTTATCCGTGATCTACCAAGTAGCACTGACTTTATCTGTGATCTACCAGATAACACTGACTTTATCCGTGATCTAACAGAGAGCACTGACTTTATCCATGATCTACCAAGTAGCACTGACTTTATCCGTGATCTAACAGACAGCACTGACTTTATCCATGATCTACCAGATAGCACTGACTTTATCCGTGATCTACCAGACAGCACTGACTTTATCCGTGATCTAACAGAGAGCACTGACTTTATCCATGGTCTACCAGATAGCACTGACTATATCCGTGATCTACCAGATAGCACCGACATTATCCGTGATCTACTGGAAAGAACTGACTTTATCCGTGATCGACCTGAAGTCACTGACTTTATCCGTGATCTACCGGATAGCACTGACTTTATCCAAGATCTATCAGATAGCACTGACTTTATCCATGATCGACCAGATAGCACTGACTTTATCCGTGATCTAAGCGATAGCACTGACTTTGTCCATGATCTACCAGATAGCAAGGATTTTATCAGTGATCTTCCAGATAGCACTGACTTTATCCATGATCGACCAGATAACACTGACTCTATCCATGATCGACCAGATAGCACTGATTTTATCCGTGATCTACTGGATAGCACTGACTTTATCCATGATCTACCACATAGCACTGACTTTATCCGTGATCTACCAGATAGCACTGACTTTATGCATGATCTACCAGATAGCACTGACTTTATCCGTGATCTACCAGATAGCACTGACTTTATCCGTGATCTACCAGATAGCACTGACTTTATCCATGATCTAACAGATAGCACTGACTTTATCCATGATCGACCAGACGGCACTGACTTTATCCGTGATCTGCCAGAAAACACTGACTTTGTTCATGATCTACCAGATAGCACTAACTTTATCCATGATCTACCAGATAGCACTGAGTTTATCCGTGATCTACCAGACAGCACTGACTTTATCCGTGATCTACCAGACAGCACTGACTTTATCCATGATCTACCAGATAACACTGACTTTATCCATGATCTACCAGATAGCACTGACTTTATCCGTGATCTACCACATAGCACTGACTTTATCCATGATCTACCAGATAGCATTGACTTTATCTGTGATCTACCAGACAGCACTGACTAGATCCATGATCTACCAGACAGCACTGACTTTATCCGTGATCTACCAGACAGCACTGACTTTATCCATGACCTACCAGATAGCACTGACTTTATCCATGATCTACCAGGAAGGACTGACTTTATCCGTGATCTACCAGATAGCACTAACTTTATCCACGATCTACCAGATAGCACTGACTTTATCCATGATCTACCAGGTATTACTGACTTTATCCGTGATCGACCAGATGGCACTGACTTTATCCATGATCTACCAGATAGCACTTCTTTATCCATGATCTACCAGATAGCACTGACTTTATCCGTGATCTACCAGACAGCACTCACTTTAACCATGATCTACCAGACAGCACTGACTTTATCCGTGATCTACCAGATAACACTGACTTTATTCATGATCTACCAGATCACACTGCCTTTATCCTTGATCTACCAGACAACACTGACTTTATCCGTGATCTACCAGATAGCATTGACTTTATCTGTGATCTACCAGACAGCACTGACTTGATCCATGATCTACCTGATAACACTGACTTATCCATGATCTACCAGATAGCACTGACTTTATCCGTGATCTACCAGACAGCACTGACTTTGTTCATGATCTACCAGATAGCACTAACTTTATCCATGATCTACCAGATAGCACTGAGTTTATCCGTGATCTACCAGACAGCACTGACTTTATCCGTGATCTACCAGACAGCACTGACTTTATCCATGATCTACCAGATAACACTGACTTTATCCATGATCTACCAGATAGCACTGACTTTATCCGTGATCTACCACATAGCACTGACTTTATCCATGATCTACCAGATAGCACTGACTTTATCTGTGATCTACCAGACAGCACTGACTTGATCCATGATCTACCAGACAGCACTGACTTTTTCCGTGATCTACCAGACAGCACTGACTTTATCCATGACCTACCAGATAGCACTGACTTTATCCATGATCTACCAGAAAGGACTGACTTTATCCGTGATCTACCAGATAGCACTAACTTTATCCACGATCTACCAGATAGCACTGACTTTATCCATGATCTACCAGATAGCACTTCTTTATCCATGATCTACCAGATAGCACTGACTTTATCCGTGATCTACCAGACAGCACTGACTTTAACCATGATCTACCAGACAGCACTGACTTTATCCATGATCTACCAGATAACACTGACTTTATTCATGATCTACCAGATCACACTGCCTTTATCCGTGATCTACCAGACAACACTGACTTTATCCGTGATCTATCAGATAGCATTGACTTTATCTGTGATCTACCAGACAGCACTGACTTGATCCATGATCTACCTGATAACACTGACGTATCCGTGATCTACCAGACAGCTCTGACTTTATCCGTGATCTACCAGACAGCACTGACTTTATCCATGATCGACCAGATAGCACTGACTTTATCCATGATCTACCAGATAGCACTGACTTTATCCATGATCTACCAGACAGCACTGACTTTATCCGTGATCTACCAGATAGCACTGACTTTATCCTTGATATACCACATAGCACTAACTTTATCCATGATCTACCAGATAGCACTGACTTTATCCGTGATCTACCACACAGCACTGACTTTATCCGTGATCTACCAGACAGCACTGACTTTATCCATGATCTACCAGATAGCACTGACTGTAACCATGATCTACCAGACAGCACTGACTTTATCCGTGATCTGCCAGAAAACACTGACTTTGTTCATGATCTACCAGATAGCAATGACTTTATCCATGATCTACCAGATTGCACTGACTTTATCCGTGATCTACCAGATAGCACTGACTTTATTCATGATCTACCACATAGCACTGACTATATCCATGATCTACCAGATCGCACTGAGTTTATCCATGATCTTCCAGATAGCACTGCCTTTATCCGTGATCTACCAGATAGCATTGACTTTATCTGTGATCTACCAGACAGCACTGACTTTATCTGTGATCTACCAGACAGCACTGACTTGATCCATGATCTACCAGACAGCACTGACTTTATCCATGATCTACCAGACAGCACTGACTTTATCCATGACCTACCAGATAGCACTGCCTTTATCCGTGATCTACCAGATAGCATTGACTTTATCTGTGATCTACCAGACAGCACTGACTTTATCTGTGATCTACCAGACAGCACTGACTTGATCCATGATCTACCAGACAGCACTGACTTTATCCATGATCTACCAGACAGCACTGACTTTATCCATGACCTACCAGATAGCACTGACTTTATCCATGATCTACCAGAAAGGACTGACTTTATCCGTGATCTACCAGATAGCACTAACTTTATCCACGATCTACCAGATAGCACTGACTTTATCCGTGATCTACCAGATGGCACTGACTTTATCCGTGATCTACCAGAACGCACTGACTTTATCCGTGATCTACCAGACAGCACTGACTTTATCCATGATCTACCAGACAGCACTGACTTTATCCATGATCTACCAGATAACACTGACTTATTTCATGATCTACCAGATCACACTGCCTTTATCCGTGATCTACCAGACAACACTGACTTTATCCATGATCTACCAGATATCACTGACTTTATCCATGATCTACCAGACAGCACTCACTTTATCCGTGATCTACCAGACAGCACTGACTTTTTCCGTGATCTACCAGACAGCACTGACTTTATCCTTGATATACCACATAGCACTAACTTTATCCATGATCTACCAGATAGCACTGACTTTATCCGTGATCTACCAGAACGCACTGACTTTATCCGTGATCTACCAGACAGCACTGACTTTATCCATGATCTACCAGATAGCACTGACTGTAACCATGATCTACCAGACAGCACTGACTTTATCCGTGATCTGCCAGAAAACACTGACTTTGTTCATGATCTACCAGATAGCAATGACTTTATCCATGATCTACCAGATTGCACTGACTTTATCCGTGATCTACCAGATAGCACTGACTTTATTCATGATCTACCACATAGCACTGACTATATCCATGATCTACCAGATCGCACTGAGTTTATCCGTGATCTTCCAGATAGCACTGACTTTATCCATGATCGACCAGATAGCACTGAATTTAAACGTTATCTAAAAGATAGCACTGACTTTATCCATGATCTACCAGATAGCACCGACTTTGTCCATGATCTACCTGATATCACTGACTTTATCCATAATCTACCAGACAGCACTGACTTCATCCGTGATCTATCAGATAGCACTGACTTTATCCATGATCTACCAGATAGCACTGACTTTATCCGTGATCTACCAGATAACACTGACTTTATCTGTGATCTACCGGATAGCACTGACTTTATCCGTGATCTTCCAGACAGCACTGACTTTATCCGTGAACTACCAGATAGCACTGACTTTATCCATGATCTACCAGACAGCACTGACTTTATTCGTGAACTACCAGATAGCACTGACTTTATCCGTGATCTACCCGACAGCACTGACTTTATCCATGATCTACCAGATAACACTGACATTATCCGTGATCTACCAGATAGCACTGTCATTAACCATGATCTACCAGACAGCACTGACTTTATTCATGATCTACCAGATAGCACTGACTTTATCCGTGATCTACCAGACAGCACTGACTTTATCCATGATCTAACAGAGAGCACTGACTTTATCCGTGATCTACCAGATAGCACGGACTAGATCCGTGATCTACCAGATAGCACTGAATTCATCCGTGATCTACCAGATAACACTGACTTTATCCGTGATCTACCAGACAGCACTGACTTTATCCGTGATCTACCAGATAGCACTGACATTATCCGTGATCTACCAGACAGCACTGACTTTATCCGTGATCTACCAGATAGCACTGACTTTATCCATGATCTACCAGACAGCACTGACTTTATCCGTGATCTACCAGATCGCACTGACTTTATCCGTGATCTACCAAATAGCACTGACTTTATCCATGATCTACCTGATAGAACTGACTTTATCTGTGATCTGCCAGGTAGCACTTACTTTATCCGTGATCTATCAGACTGCACTGACTTTATCCATGATCTACCAGATAGCACTGAATTTATCCTTGATCTACAGATTACACTGACTTTATTCATGATCTACCGGATAGCACTCACTTTATCCGTGATCTACCAGACAGCACTGACTTTATCCATGATCTACCAGAAAACACTGACTTTGTTCATGATCTTCCAGATCGCACTGAATTTATCCATGATCTAAAAGAAAGCACTGACTTTATCCATGATCTAACAGAGAGCACTGACTTTACCCGTGATCTACCATATAGCACTGGCTTTATCCGTGATCTACCACATAGCACTGGCTTTATCCGTGATCTACCAAATAGCACTGACTTTATCCATGATCTACCAGATAGCACTGAATTTTAATGTTATCTAACAGATAGCACTGGCTTTATCCGTGATCTACCAGTCAGCACTGACTTTATCCATGATCTACCAAATAGCACTGACTTTATCCGTGATCTACCAGATAGCACTGACTTTATCCGTGATCTACCAGATAGCACCGACTTTATCCGTGATCTACCAGTCAGCACTGACTTTATCCATGATCTACCAAATAGCACTGACTTTATCCGTGATCACCCAGTTAGCACTAACTTTATCCATGATCTACCAGATAGCACTGCCTTTATCCATGATCTACCAGATAGCACTGACTTTATCCGTGATCACCCAGTTAGCACTAACTTTATCCATGATCTACCAGATAGCACTGACTTTATCCATGATCTACCAGAAAACACTGACTTTGTTCATGATCTTCCAGATCGCACTGAATTTATCCATGATCTAAAAGAAAGCACTGACTTTATCCATGATCTAACAGAGAGCACTGACTTTACCCGTGATCTACCATATAGCACTGGCTTTATCCGTGATCTACCACATAGCACTGGCTTTATCCGTGATCTACCAAATAGCACTGACTTTATCCATGATCTACCAGATAGCACTGAATTTTAATGTTATCTAACAGATAGCACTGGCTTTATCCGTGATCTACCAGTCAGCACTGACTTTATCCATGATCTACCAAATAGCACTGACTTTTTCCGTGATCTACCAGATAGCACTGACTTTATCCGTGATCTACCAGATAGCACCGACTTTATCCGTGATCTACCAGTCAGCACTGACTTTATCCATGATCTACCAAATAGCACTGACTTTATCCGTGATCACCCAGTTAGCACTAACTTTATCCATGATCTACCAGATAGCACTGCCTTTATCCATGATCTACCAGATAGCACTGACTTTATCCGTGATCACCCAGTTAGCACTAACTTTATCCATGATCTACCAGATAGCACTGACTTTATCTGTGATCTACCAGGTAGCACTGACGTTATCCGAGATCACCCAGTTAGCACTGACTTTATTCATGATCTTCCCGATAACACTGACTTTATCCATGATCTACCAGGCAGCACTGACTTTATCCATGATCTACCGGATAGCACTCACTTTATCCGTGATCTACCAGACAGCACTGACTTTATCCATGATCTACCAGAAAACACTGACTTTGTTCATGATCTTCCAGATCGCACTGAATTTATCCATGATCTAAAAGAAAGCACTGACTTTATCCATGATCTAACAGAGAGCACTGACTTTACCCGTGATCTACCATATAGCACTGGCTTTATCCGTGATCTACCACATAGCACTGGCTTTATCCGTGATCTACCAAATAGCACTGACTTTATCCATGATCTACCAGATAGCACTGAATTTTAATGTTATCTAACAGATAGCACTGGCTTTATCCGTGATCTACCAGTCAGCACTGACTTTATCCATGATCTACCAAATAGCACTGACTTTATCCGTGATCTACCAGATAGCACTGACTTTATCCGTGATCTACCAGATAGCACCGACTTTATCCGTGATCTACCAGTCAGCACTGACTTTATCCATGATCTACCAAATAGCACTGACTTTATCCGTGATCACCCAGTTAGCACTAACTTTATCCATGATCTACCAGATAGCACTGCCTTTATCCATGATCTACCAGATAGCACTGACTTTATCCGTGATCACCCAGTTAGCACTAACTTTATCCATGATCTACCAGATAGCACTGACTTTATCCATGATCTACCAGAAAACACTGACTTTGTTCATGATCTTCCAGATCGCACTGAATTTATCCATGATCTAAAAGAAAGCACTGACTTTATCCATGATCTAACAGAGAGCACTGACTTTACCCGTGATCTACCATATAGCACTGGCTTTATCCGTGATCTACCACATAGCACTGGCTTTATCCGTGATCTACCAAATAGCACTGACTTTATCCATGATCTACCAGATAGCACTGAATTTTAATGTTATCTAACAGATAGCACTGGCTTTATCCGTGATCTACCAGTCAGCACTGACTTTATCCATGATCTACCAAATAGCACTGACTTTTTCCGTGATCTACCAGATAGCACTGACTTTATCCGTGATCTACCAGATAGCACCGACTTTATCCGTGATCTACCAGTCAGCACTGACTTTATCCATGATCTACCAAATAGCACTGACTTTATCCGTGATCACCCAGTTAGCACTAACTTTATCCATGATCTACCAGATAGCACTGCCTTTATCCATGATCTACCAGATAGCACTGACTTTATCCGTGATCACCCAGTTAGCACTAACTTTATCCATGATCTACCAGATAGCACTGACTTTATCTGTGATCTACCAGGTAGCACTGACGTTATCCGAGATCACCCAGTTAGCACTGACTTTATTCATGATCTTCCCGATAACACTGACTTTATCCATGATCTACCAGGCAGCACTGACTTTATCCATGATCTACCAGATAGCACTGACTTTATCCATGATCTACCAGACAGCACTGACTTTATCCGTGATCTACCAGACAGCACTGACTTTATCCATGATCTACCACATAGCACTGACTTTATCCATGATCTACCAGATAGCACTGACTTTATCCGTGATCTACCAGATAGCCCTGACTGTATCTGTGATCTACCAGACATCACTGACTTTATCCGTGATCTACCAGACAGCACTGACTTTATCCATGATCTACCAGATAGCACTGACTTTATCCGTGATCTACCAGATAGCCCTGACTTTATCTGTGATCTACCAGATAGCACTGACTTTATCCGTGATCTTGCAGATAGCACTGACTTTATCCATGATCTACCAGATAGCACTGACTTTATCCGTGATCTACCAGATAGCACTGACTTTATCCGTGATCTTGCAGATAGCACTGACTTTATCCATGATCTACCAGATAGCACTGACTGTAACCATGATCTACCAGACAGCACTGACTTTATCCGTGATCTACCAGAAAACACTGACTTTGCTCATGATCTACCAGATAGCACTGACTTTATCCGTGATCTACCAGATAGAACTGACTTTATCCGTGATCTTTCAGATAGCACTGACTTTATCCATGATCTACCAGATAGCACTGACTTGATCCGTGATCTACCAGATAGCACTGACTTTATCCATGATCAACCAGATAGCACTGACTTGATCCGTGATCTACCAGACAGCACTGACTTTATCCATGATCTACCAGATAGCTCTGACTTGATCCGTGATCTACCAGATAGCACTGACTTTATCCATGATCTACCAGATAACACTGACTTTATCCGTGATCTACCAGATAGAACTGACTTGATCCGTGATCTACCAGACAGCACTGACTTTATCCGTGATCTACCAGATAGCACTGACTTTATCCATGATCTACCAGACAGCACTGACTTGATCTGTGATCTACCAGACAGCACTGACTTTATCCGTGATCTACCAAATAGCACTGACTTTATCCGTGATCTACCAGATAGCACTGACTTGATCCGTGATCTACAGGACAGCACTGACTTGATCCGTGATCTACCAGATAGCAGTGACTTTATCCATGATCTACCAGATAGTGCAGACTTTATTCATGATCTACCAGATAGCACTGACTTTATCCATGATCTACCAGACAGCACTGACTTTATTCATGATCTCCCAGATAGCACTGACTTTATTCATGATCTACCAGACAGCACTGACTTTATCCGTGATCTTAGTTGTCCTTGTTAACAGAAATCTTGAAATTAATCAAGTTAATCATGTGTATTGTATTTTTGGATTTTGATCAGTTGTCATGACATTTCCTGTGTGGGACCAGGAGAGTAGGTGAAAACAAATTAAATATAAACACCAACCGAGAGAGACGTACGTATTCATTCTATCATTCATGAATATAACCTTTTCTGTTCTCACCAGGTCTGAGTGCTGCTGAAAGGACATCTTCAATCATATTTGATTTCCTAGTGATGAGGGTGATTTTTAAATGGGTGTGGTTGAAGGAATAAACTCCAATGGAATAACTTGGTGATCTGGATCTTAATCATTTCCACCAAGTTAATAGTTTGTGGACAGCAGTGGTGTTCCCTTTCATTTCTTTTCTCTTTTGCACACGACCCTGAGGTCTGTCTTCAACAACGCCATCTGGAGCCCGTGGTTTTCCCTCAGATGCTGATGGCTATGTGGGGACATAGCTTTAAGTTGAGGGATGATAGATATAGGACAGATGTTCAAGGTAGTTTCTTTACTCAGAGAATTACAGGGACGGGGAATGCACTGCCTGCAACAGTCATAAACTCGCCAACTTTAAGGGCATTTAAATGGTCACTGGATAGGCATATGGACGAGAATGGAACAGTGTGGGTTAGATGAGCTTCAGATTGTTTCCACAGGTCGGTGCAACATTGAGGACTGATGTTCGTTGTTCTAAGTTAATGCTGCGATCCACATTGACATGGCAGTCAGATACAATGCCAGTCAGTATAATTGTGGTCTCTCTGTAGCCAGACGTAAGGGTTTGAGAGCCAGTCAGAACCCAAGGGGTTCCATCCCTATTGTGGGGAAATGTCTCTGGTGCTTGTTTAGTTTTTTTCTGGAGGAGATCTCTTCCTGAAGGAAAACAACCTCTTTTCCCAATGTCACTCACACCGATGGCTACCTTAAAGGAGTTATTGAAGGAGTGGGAGTATCTATCGGTTTGTGAAAACAGCAGTTGTGGTATTTTTCCAGCAGCACGAGCTTTGCGATTTTCTGCTGGAGGTCAGTCAGATTCATGGTTTTTGTTTTATTGTGGAAATGGGCGTCTGTGCTGCTGCTTCTATCTTTGTGGCCTTGGACAGTACTTGTCCTTCACCTGCTGTATATCCCAGTGAGGTCAGGGAGGTCAGTGAGGTCAGGGACATCAGTGAGGTCAGTGAGGTCAGGGAGGTCAGTGAGGTCAGGGAAGTCAGTGAGGTCAGTGAGGTCAGGGAGGTCAGTGAGGTCAGTAAGGTCAGGGACATCAGTGACGTCAGGGAGGTCAGTGAGGTCAGGGACATCAGTGAGGTCAGGGAGGTCAGTGAGGTCAGGGAGGTCAGTGAGGTCAGGGTGGTCAGGGAAGTCAGAGAGGTCTCTGTGAACTCACTGCTTATGAGATTAGCCACCAGGGCAGCGCACTGTGTTTCCCACAAGAGGGGCTTGTAGTTTCTCCTGATTTGGAGATGCCGGTGTTGGACTGGGGTGGGCAAAATTAAAAATCACACAACACCACGTTATAGTCCAACAAGTTTAATTGGAAGCACACTAGCTTTCGGAGTGACGCTCCTTCATCTTGTGGTCTTTCATCCACCTGATGGAGCAGCGCTCTGAAGGCTAGTGCTTCCAAGTAAACCTGTTGGACTATAACCTGGTGTTGTGTGATTTTTAACTTTGCAGTTTCTCCAAGTGTGTTCCCCACGTGTCTCTGTTCACCAGGAAGATGGCTATCTACACAACACAATGAGACATGCCCAGCACCATCTGGTTCAACAGCATTTGGAAAGGGCTGGGAGTATTTCAGAGTCCGAGTGGTCTGACCAGATAGTGGTCATCCAGGTTTGTGGCAGTGGGACACTTGTCCCTTTGCAGTCGTACTGTTCCCTTATCACAGTGACAAGGCACAGCCTTTGCTCTTCCATTGACCTGGAGATCATTCACCTTCCCAAGCTCCTCACTCACTCACACCAGCCTAGTGCAGTCTGTGGTGAATGGTTCCCTGTGTGATGTTGAATGAGCATGGTCTCCTGGCTGAAAGATTCACGCCCTGGAACATCTGTCTCCCTGTGTTTTTTATGACGTTCTTGGAGATTGTCAACTATTCTCAGATTTGTGAGAGTCACTCCTGCAATTCTGCTCCGCACGGAGACCTCCCTTTACTGAACTAAAGAAGCCCACCTCGATGAATTTCAGAGGCCCTCCCATTGGGTGGGTGTCTCCAAAATACCTCAACTGGAATAAAACCCAACAGACCCATTGGTAGCAATCAGAAGCAACTCCTTCATCCCAGTCGGGGGGTAGTTGGAGCAATGTCTTTGTTTTTAAAGGGTCCTGAGGGTCAAGGACGTAGTGATGGGTTTTGAGGTTTAGGAGCGATTGTGTGTTCTCCATGGAGCTGGGGGAGGGGGGGGGTCAGGGGTGAGAGTGTCAGGATCCACCAGTCTTGTGACTGCAGCTGATGCACTGGAGGCTCTCACTGGGTTAAGGCCCGGTTACCCGTGACGTCCTGGAGGATGTTGGAGTTGAGAGGCATGGACGGGTTGGACCGAAGGGTCTATGTCCATGCTGTACGTCTCTATGACTCGATGAGGCTGGAGCCCGATGCCAGCGACATCGCAGCGTTCCAGGTTGTCCCTCAGTGTGGACCCTCCTGCCCAGACCGGTCCATCAGTGGCTCGGTGACCCTGGGTCGGGTAATCACCCGGGGTCAGAGATAGCCGGCTGTGTCCCCTGCCCCCACACTGCCCCAGTGTGGGCACTGACACACACCGATCACCCCCCGCCATGCTCCCCCCACCCCCCCCCGGGGCCAGGGACAGAGACGCACTCCCTGGTGGATCCTGACACTCTCACCCCTGACCCCCTGACCCCTGGCTCCATGGAGAACACACAATCGCTCCTTAACCCATCACTCCGTCCTTAAACTAGAAAATTAATATTATTTTAAAATGCTGCTGAACTCTGACCCCCCTCAATGCAGCTTTAAAGTTAAAGAGAAGACTTTACCAGGAGCAAGTAAAGTCAGCTCACCACCCCCACACTCACACTCACTCACAGTGATACCTCCAGAGCGGCAGGGGGCGCTGTGTGTTGGAGCGTGTGCGCTCAGTGATACCTCCGGAGCGGCAGAGGGCGCTGTGTGTTGGAGGGTGTGCGCTCAGTGATACCTCCGGAGCGGCAGGGGGCGCTGTGTGTTGGAGCGTGTGCGCTCAGTGATACCTCCGGAGCGGCAGGGGGCGCTGTGTGTTGGAGCGTGTGCGCTCAGTGATACCTCCGGAGCGGCAGAGGGCGCTGTGTGTTGGGTGTGTGTGCTCAGTGATACCTCCGGAACGGCAGAGGGCGCTGTGTGTTGGGTGTGTGTGCTCAGTGATACCTCCGGAACGGCAGGGGGCGCTGTGTGTTGGAGGGTGTGTGCTCAGTGATACCTCCGGAACGGCAGGGGGCGCTGTGTGTTGGAGGGTGTGTGCTCAGTGATACCTCCGGAACGGCAGGGGGCGCTGTGTGTTGGAGGGTGTGTGCTCAGTGATACCTCCGGAACGGCAGGGGGCGCTGTGCGGAGAAGCCTGACCAATGAGCGTACGGCTGTAGGCAGGTGTCGCGGGGTCAGGATTCAAGGGGCGGTCCCTGTGTGCGGGGGAGGGGTGTGGATGGCCCGGTGTTCCCGCTCCGCTGTGAGTCGGTTGCACGGTGTGTTCGCCGTTTACAAACCGCCCGGAATTCACTGGAAACGGACTCGAGACACCGTGGAGAGTAAACTACTGAGTGGTGAGGGGGCGGAGAGAGGAGCGACCCCTGACCCCTGACACTCAGCTTTACCCTGGACTTGGGACCCCTAACACTGACCCTTAACCCCAGCCCGTGACCTCTGACACTGACCCTCACCCCCAGCCCGTGACCCCTAACACTGACCCTTAACTCCAGCCTGTGACCCCTAACACTGACCCTTACCCCTAGCCCGTGACCCCTAACATTTGCCCTCACCCCCAGCCCATGACCCCTAACACTGACCCTTACCCCTAGCCCGTGACCCCTAACATTGGCCCTCACCCCCAGCCCATGACCCCTAACACTGACCCTTACCCCTAGCCCGTGACCCCTAACATTGGCCCTCACCCCCAGCCCATGACCCCTAACACTGACCCCTAACCCCAGCCTGTGACCCCTAACATTGGCCCTCACCCCCAGCCTGTGACCCCTAATCCCTACTCCCCCAGACAATCTTTTTGGTTTGCTGTGTTGTCATATCTGCTTGGAACAGTGATGAGGATCTCCTTAACCATGTATCTTCTCATCCTGGGACAGAACTCAACACCTTGGAGCAACCAGTTATTCAGCAGCAAATCCGGTTTGTGCCAAGTTTAATCAACAATGAGAACGGACATGAAACCCAACTGACTGTAACCCAAGTCCCAGTACTGGCCAATCACCCACGAGGTAAGGGAGATGGATAATGGCACTGAGTATAGAGTGCAGTGAACTGTGCTGTCAACTCTGGGCTTGCAATCAATGGGAGGGGGATTGAGTGCATTCAGCATTCATGGTCAAGAGTGTGGTGCTGGGAAAGCACAGCAGGTCAAGCAGCATCCGAGGAGCAGGAGAATCAATGTTTCGGGCATAAGCCCATCATCACGCTTATGCCAGGAACGCCGATTCTCCTGCTCCTTGGATGCTGTCTGACCTGCTGCGCTTTCCCAGCACCACACTCTCGACTCTGATCTCCAGCATCTGCAGTCCTCACTTTCTCCCTGCATTCATGCCGGCATTAAAACTGTGTGGGTGCAAAAATACAGTTCTTAATTCTGGTCTAGAGTAGGTCCTTAGAGTTACAGAGATTCATGCTGGAAATTAGAATATTGCTGTATGTAATTTTAAAAACTTATTTTGGGTATATGGGCATTGCTGGCTGACCAACATTTATTCCCCATTGCTAACTGTCCTTGTGAAGGTGGTGGTGAGCTGCCTTCTTGAACCGTTAGCGTCCATGTGCTATAAGAGGACACATTGTCCTTAGAGAGGGGATTCCAGGATTCACTCCCAGTTTGGACCTGCCCTGCGATTCCTTTAATCATTAATAACTTGTTAATACTGGTCGACCTTAATAAAGCTCATTATTTTTGAAAATGTTTTGCCAATAATAATAAACCCTTCTGTTACTAAGCCTTACTAATCGAGAGAAACCCTACAATACTTGACAAAACATGATACCTTTCTGTATTTTTTGATTGTGAACTGAAAGGGGAAATAGAACAGTTTGGTGGGGGGGAGGGGGTAGAAGAGATTATTGAAGGATTGCTGCACTTTTTTTTAAAGAGACAATGAAACTGCAGATGTAGACAGGCAGGAGACTGGAAGAACGCATCAAGCCGGGCAGCGTCGGGAGGTGGAGACGTCAATGTTTCAGATGTAGGTTACACCTGAAAGGTTGACGTCTCCACCTCCTGATGCTGCCTGCCTTGCTGTGTTCTTCCAGCCTCCTGCCTGTCTTCTACTTTTTCAAAGCAAGTAACTTGATCCTCATTATGTGGAGGTGCCAACATTGGACTGGGGTGGACAATGTGAGAAATCATACAACACCAGGTTTATTTGGTAGTACTAGCTTTTGGAGCGTTGCTTCTCATCAGGTAACTTGTGGGACAGGATCATAAGATACAGAATTTAAACCAAAACATCATAGGATTGATCCCCTGGCCTGATGGTAATGGTTGAATGGGGGATATGCTGGGCCATGAGGTTACAGATTGTGCTGGAGGACAGTTCTACTGCTGTTGATGGCCCACATCACCTCATGGATGCCCAGTCTGGAGTTGCTAGATCAGTTTGAAGTCAGAATGTAGCACAGTGTTAGTGCCACACAACACAATGGAGCTTATTCTCAATGGGACGGCAGGACTTGGTCTCCACAAGGACTGAGCAGTGGTCGCTCTTCCCGATACTATCATGGACAGGTGTATCTGCAGCTGGCAACTTGGTAAGGATGAGGTCGAGTATGTTTCTCTCTCTCTCTTGTTGGTTCCGTCACCACCTGACCCAGTCTAGCAGCTAGGACCCGATCACGTGGAGCAGTAATGCTGCTGCCAAGCCACTCTTGGTGGTGAACAATGAAAGGCCTCACCCAGAGTATGTCTGCGCTGTTTCCAAACTCCGTATTCCCTCCGATCTGATTTATCAGAGTATAGACATCAGCAGGAGATTTCCTTGCCCATGTAATTGGCGTACTAGGGTTGGCAGCACTGCAGTTGGCAATGACTCACTGAGTTGTTCTGTTCCAGTGACAGGTCCGCTATTTGTTGGTCTGAAGGTGGGGGCTGGTCACCGCCTGGATTGGCAATCCTCTGGGGTGCTGGGTAAGTGTGTGTTGTGACACTGAATCTTATTTTCTGATCTGTTTTATTTGAAAGGGTTTGCTAAACCAACAGACCTGAGGTGATCACATTGACAGCATCCGGGAGCAGCCCGGTTGGGAATGTAAGCTACTGTCCCCCACACAGCGCCCGCTGAAATGGGTGTAGCAGGGCAGCCTGCAGAATGATCCAGCCTTATAGGATCAGGCAAATCACTAACAAATGGTCTGCTGTTTTATCTCAACAGTGCTGGGTGTTGGAAATGGAAACAAGCAGCTAAACAGTCTCCACCATTGCCACCTGACCAAGGTAATGCTACTCAGATTCTGGGATCAGATTTTCCCTGCAGTCTGGAACCTTTTCAGTAAATAGCTAATTCACAGGGTTCTACATCACCCACGAGAGCTACTCCCTATCTTTACCCGGAATCAGGAATCAATCACACTGGGCCATGGGTTCAAACCACATTCCATATCCTCATAAACCAGACTGACAACCCAGAATAGTGCTGAGGGAGCGCCGCACTGTCAGCGCTGAGGGAACGCCGCGCTGTCGGAGGGTCAGCGCTGAGGGAGCGCCGCACTGTCGGACGGTCAGTGCTGAGGGAACGCCGCACTGTCGGAGGGTCAGCGCTGAGGGAACGCCGCACTGTCGGAGGGTCAGCGCTGAGGGAACGCCGCACTGTCGGAGGGTCAGCGCTGAGGGAGCGCCGCACTGTCGGACGGTCAGTGCTGAGGGAGCGCCGCACTGTCGGACAGTCAGTGCTGCATTGTTAACTTTGAGAAGTGAGCCATCAAAAGGAACTGGTTCTGGGGAATGTGTTGGACCAGTGTCATCAGTTGCCCAGGGAGTGTTTTGGTGCCAGTGATTGATATATCTTGTGGCTTAGCTTGAATGTCCGAAAGGACTGGGACAAGGAGAGGTACTAAGTCCGGCCAAGGTACCTTGCCCAGGAAGGTCGAAGGAAGATCAGGCAACACCAGAGCTCCCTGGCTGTTGGAAGAGATGGAGCAGGTCATCTGTCCTCTTGACAGGTGTCAGGTGAAGAAGGTAACAGAGGACTAAACTGAAAGTCGATGTATGGGAGGACAAGTGGAAAACCAAAGATTATGAAGAGTGTGGCACTGATTGAAAAGTGATCTTGTGCAAGTTTATAATAAATGGGTCATGGGGTGGAAGGAGTGTGGCCAGTCAGGGAGCAATAACTGGGCAGGGCTGAAATGAGCAAAGATCACGTTGAAATGTGTGGGTCAGTCAGATACAAGAGCAGTTGCAAGTTGATGAAGAAGGGGTATTGGGTCAGCCATCTGTCCTTAAAGTCAGTAAGGCACCAGGACAACATGATGTATAAACTAAGGGAAAGGAAGGGAAGGTGGGAATTACACCGTAACGTCCTCTTCTTCCATAACTTCAACTGGTGACGGAGGACTGGAGAAATAATAATCATACACCCTCGTTCGAAATCAGGAGGGGAAGGTAAGGTCAGCAGTTACAGGCCACTGGAGTTTAACCACTGTGATGGGCAAAATTTTGGAAATACATTTCAGAGCAAAATTAATAAACAAAGTGGGCCAGCGACTATAATTCTATTAGTTTTAAAATAGTGATGAAAAAGGATAGGCAGAATCTAAAAGTTAGAGTTCTAAACTGGAGGAAGGCCACATTATCGGAGGGTCAGGGCTGAATTTTCAGCAGTTGATTGAAGGTGAATGTTCACAGTTAAAGGGACGGCTGCAAAATGGGATTCCTTCAGAGATAGTATGTTCCTGAAAGGGAAGGCTGGTAGGTAGAGGGAATGCTGGATGACTAAAAAATGAGGTTTTGGTTAAGATAAAGAAAGAAGCATATGTCAGGTATAGACAGGATAGATCGAGTGAATCCTTAGAAGAGTATAAAGGAAGTAGGAGTATACTTAAGAGGGAAATCAGGAGTGCAAAACGGGGACATGAGATTGTTTTGGCAAATAGAAGTAAGGAGAATCCAAAGGGTTTTTACAAACACATTAAGGGCAAAAGGGTAACTAGGGAGAGAATAGGGCCCCTCAAAGATCAGCAAGGCGCCTTTGTGTGGAACTGCAGGAGATACTAAATAAGTATTTTGCATCAGTGTTTACTGTGGAGGACATGGAAGATATAGACTGTGGGGAAATAGATGGTGGCCTCATGAAAAATGTCCATATGACAGAGGAGGAAGTGCTGGATGTCTTAAAATGCACAAAGGTGGATAAATCCTCAGTATCTGATCAGGTGCACCCTAGAACTCTGTGGGAAGCTAGAGAAGTGATTGGTGGGCCTCTTGCTGAGATATTTGTATCATCAATAGTCACAGGTGAGGTGCCAGAAGACTGGAGGTTGGCAAACGTGGTGCCACTATTTAAGAAGGGTGGTAAGGACAAGCCAGGGAACTATAGACCAGTGAGCCTGACCTCGGTGGTGGGCAAGTTGTTGGAGGGAATCCTGAGGGACAGGATGTACATGTATTTGGAAAGGCAAGGACTGGTTAGGGATAGTCAACATGGCTTTGTGCGTGGGAAATCATGTCTCACAAACTTGATTGAGTTTTTTGAGGAAGTAACAAAGAAGATTGATGAGGGCAGAGCAGTAGATGTGATCTATATGGACTTCAGTAAGGGGTTCGACAAGGTTCCCCATGGGAGACTGATTAGCAAGGTTAGATCTCATGGAATACAGGGAGAACTAGCCATTTGGATACAGAACTGGCTCAAAGGTAGAAGACAGAGGGTGGTAGAGGGTTGTTTGTCAGACTGGAGGCCTGTGACCAGTGGAGTGCCACACGGATCTGTGCTGGGTCCACTACTTTTTGTCATTTATGTAAATGATTTGGATGTGAGCATAAGAGGTGCAGTTAGTAAGTTTGCAGTTGACACCAAAATTGGAGGTGTAGTGGACAGCGAAGAAGGTTACCTCAGATTACAACAGGATCTGGACCAGATGGGCCAATGGGCTGAGAAGTGGCAGATGGAGTTTAATTCAGATAAGTATGAGGTGCTGCATTTTGGAAAAACAAATCAGGGCAGCACTTATACACTTAATGGTAAGGTCCTAGGGAGTGTGAACAAAGAGACCTTGGAGTGCAGGTTCATAGCTCCTTGAAAGTGGAGTCGCAGGTAGATAGGATAGTGAAGAAGGCTTTTGGTATGCTTTCCTTTATTGGTCAGAGTGTTGAGTACAGGAGTTGGGAGGTCATGTTGTGGCTATACAGGACATTGATTAGGCCACTGTTGGAATATTGCGTTCAATTCTGGTCTCCTTCCTATCAGAAAGATGTTGTAAAACTTGGAAGGGTTCAGAAAAGATAAATCTTTTGCCAGGGTTGGAGGACCTGAGCTACAGGGAGAGGCTGAACAGGCTGGGCCTGTTTTCCCTGGAGTGTCGGAAGCTGAGGGGTGACATTATAGAAGTTTATAAAATCATGAGGGGCATGGATAAGGTAAATACGCAAAGTCTTTTCCCTGGAGTGGGGGAGTCTGGAACTAGAAGGTGTAGGTCCAAGGTGAGAGGGGAAAATTTTAAAAGTTATTTAAGGAGCAACTTTTTCACACAGAGGGTGGTACGTGTATGGAATGAGCTGCTAAAGGATCTGATGGAGGCTGGTACAATTACAGCATTTAAGAGGTATTTGGATAGGTATATAAATAGGAAGGGTTTGGAGGGATATGGGCCAGGTGCTGGCAAATGAGACTGGATTAATTTTGGATATCTGGTCAGCATGGATGAGTCGGACCGAAGGATCTGTTTCTGTGCTGTACATCTCCCTGACTTTATACAGACAAATCCTATTTAATAAGCTCGCTGAGAGTGAACATCCATAACTCTCTGGTGAAAGAACTCCAAAGATTTGCCACCCTTTGAGTGAAATTCTTTGGCCTCACCTCAGTCTGAAAGGATTGGCTCCTCATCCTAAGATTGTGCCCCTGTTCTAGATTCCCCAGCCTGGGGGAAACAGCCCCTTTGTTCCTGTCTCTGGATCCCCTCCCAGTTTTCGAAACCCCAATAAGGATGGTCCAACCTGCTCACTCTTTCTTTCTAAGGTCACCCCTACATCTCAGAAATCAGCCAAGGCTATCTTTTCAAAACTGCATCTGACACATGTTTATCCCTCCTTAAACAAGGAGACAAAACTGTACCCACTACTCTAAATGAGGTCTCACCAATCCCTGTACAGCTCTGGGAAGACGTCCCTGGTTTTGTGTTCAGTTCCCCTTGCACCAGAGTCCGATTTTCATCAAACGTTACAGCACGGTTCAGCCCTCGAAGTTGGGCCGACCTGTGGAACCAATCTGAAGCCCATCTAACCTACACTATTCCATTCTCATCCATATGTTTATCCAATGCCCATTTAAATGCCATTAATGTTGGCAAGTCTGCTACTGTTGCAGACAGGGAATTCCATGCCCCTACTACTCTGAGTAAAGAAACTACCTCTGACATCTGTCCTATATCTATCACCCCTCAATTTAAAGCTCTGTCCCCTCGTGCTAGCCATCACTATCTGAGGAAAAAGGCTCTCACTGTCCACCTATCTAACCCTCTGATTATCTTGTATGTCTCTTAAGTCACCTCTTAACCTTCTAACGAAAACAGCCTCAAAACCCTCTGTCTTTCCTCATAAAAACTTGCTTCCCTCCATACCAGGCAACATCCTGACAAATCTCCTCTGCAGCCTTTCCAATGTTTCCACATTCTTCCTATAATGCAGTGACCAGAACTGCTCGCTATACCCCAAGTGTGGCTACACCAGAGTTTTGTACAGCTGCAGCATGACCTTGTGGCTCCAAAACTCAATCCCTCTACCGATAAAAAGCTGACACACTGTATATCATCTTAACAACCCTATTAACCTGAGTGGCAACTTTCAGGGATCTATGCACATGGACACTGAGATCTCTCTGCTCATCTACACTACCAATCTTACCATTAGCCCAGTACTCTGTATTCCTGCTACTCCTTCCAAAGTGAATCACCTCACACTTTTCTGCATTAAATTGCACTTGCTAGCTCTCAGCCCAGCTCTGCAGCTTATTTATTTCCCTCTGTAACCTACAATATCCTTGTGCACTATCCACAATTTCACCAGCATTAGTGTCATCCACAAATTTACTAACCCATCCTTCTACACCCTCGTACAGGTCATTTATGAAAATGACAAACAGCGGTGGCCCCAAAACAGATCCTTGCGGTACACCACTACTAAGTGACCGCCAGGATGAACATTTCCCATCAACCACCACCCTCTGCCTTCTTTCATCTTGCCAACTTCTGATCCAAACCACTAAATCACCCTCAATCCCATGCCTTTATATTTTGTGCAATAACTTACCATGGAGAATCTTACCAAATGCCTTACTGAAATCGATATGCGCCACATCAACCACTTTACTTGGTCATCATCTCAAAGAACTCAGTAAGGTTTGAGGGGTGTGCCTTACTCTTCACAAAACTGTGTTGACTATCCCTAATCAACTTATTCCTTTCTAGATGATTATAGATCCTAACTCTTATAATCCTTTCCAACAGTTAACCCACAACCGAAGTAAGGCTTACTAGTTTATAACTATCTACTCCCCTTCTTGAACAAGGGAACCACATTTGCTATCTTCCAGTCTTCTGGCACTATTCCTGTAGACAATGATGACATAAAGATCAAAGCCATGTGCTTTTGTAATTACTTGTCGTATTTGCATTCTAATATTTTGTCACCCCTTCTGTAATTTTGTGTATTTGTTATTTATTTGTTACTAAATGAGCCCCCATTGAAGGTTGAGTCCATTACATCTTATCAGGCTGGTTTGGATTTTTCAGGAATACGTTGTGAAAGGCAGCTTTGGGACAGCAACCGACGACTTCTCAAACACAGGCAGAGTGATCGAGAGAACAACTTACGGTAAGAACTAGAACTGTGTGCCAACTCAGCAGGAGAGAGTCGGTGGGCCTGAGTTTCCTGAATCAACCATGTGTTTAGAAGCAGCCAGGAGATGCATGAATACTGGGCTCACTTCTCTCGCATTCATGAATGACTCTAAGCTACAGATCCTCCCAGTAGTTTGTTTACAACTCGTTAGTCCCATACCCCCACTCTGCTTTATCCCTTGATCTTCTTCCCCTTCCGAATCCTGCCTGTTTATACCAGTCAGTCACAATCTTGATTCCTCTGTCCCTTAACATTGACTTTGCCTTTTCATCTGTTCTCATTTTGGGACTGTTCTGTGGCTGTGCCACTGTTCTGGATTTTGAATGATTTAATTTGGGATGGTGTGTCTGATCGAGGACACGTCAGTTGAGAAACAGTCACCGGGCAGGAATCCCCCTGCCATGGGCCGAGCTCCCTGCAGCCTGTCACAGGCTCACGGTGGACACTGGAACTCCTCCTCAATCCTGGATCACCAGCAATCTTCCGCCTGGCTCCTTCTGGCAGCCTGACTATGAGGAGTGGGGGGGGGGTTAGTTATTCCACGGGAGACAGAGCTCCTAGCATTGCAGTATTCCTGGGATAGCATGTGCAGCTGATGTTACTCTGTGGGAGCCTCTGCTTTAGTCTGAACTGAGTGGATGATGTTGTGTTGCAGATCACATCACCCAGGACAGGCTGGAGCGTATCATTGCTGTGGTCCAGGGCAGCCACCAGCGAGCACTGCTAACGTATGTATGAGAGCTCGGGATGTAGTGAGTGAGGGAGAGCTGTGTGATCAGCCCCTCACTGGGCTTCTATCGAGAAGGCCAAGTGATCATCTATCCCACCCACGGTGAAGGATATCCTCCTTACCAGAATCAATGAAACAGAATGCCTTATTGGGCTGGTGCTAGCTCAATGAAAGCGATCAATAGCCTCGTTCCCCAGCTCGTTCCTTGTAGCTTGTCAAATTCCACCTCCTGACAGTGCATTCCAGCTCACTGCATCAAAGGATTGTCACCTTCAACCTGTTCTCCCTGATGACTGCTTACCTCTGTGTGAGTGGAAGTACTTTCTGCTGATTTACCCTGTCAGAGTCCTCTGTCGTCGAGCGATGAGAACATCCCTTCTGGTAGAAGCACAGCAGTCTCTGCATCTCGCCATTTCACTGAAGCTGTGCTTGTATTTTCTCTGAATCTGGGACTGGGAGAGGCCCTGTTCTACGTCAGGGCCATCGTACAGACTTATTATTTGTCTGCCCCCTCCCCACCCAGCCCAGGTTATCCAGGGTCGCGATACCTTCCCCACAGCCTGGCTGATGTAGCACTGGATGTAAAGCTGGGGGCAATGGATAAATGTGAATATTTTATTCGTATGTGGGATGTAGATGTTGCTACCCATCCCGAGTTGCTCCTGAAGAAAGTGTTGGTGGGCTGCCTTGTGAATTGCTGCAGTCTTTGGGGATGTAGGTAGACCCCCACTCAGCAGCATCAACACCTAACCCAACATGCTGACTCCCATGTTCACTGTGGCAGGGTATGCAAGTGTAGGAAGTAATAGACACTGTGGTTGGTTCCTGGTGAGACTGATAGAGTGTGGAAGTATACTGAGCTGGATTAACTGTTCTATAATCTCAGTAACACTGTTCTTTGTTACAGGTATTCAGATGTTGATTTGAAAAGCCAGGAGGCCTATGAGCTCGCGTCCCGGGGGCTGTTACGGCCCATGGATAAATCCCCTCCCATCATTACCGCTATTCGCTGTGTACACTTCTCCCCTCCAAGCTTCACGCTGGGTATGTATGTCTGTACCTTCTGAAACACACCGTGGAGTGGGGGGGGGGGGGGAAGAGAGAGAGAGAGAGGTTCCTGATGTCCCTCTGTGCTCCTCACTCCCTGATTATGGATCTAGTCCATTCTTCAGCAGTGAGCTGTCAGCACAAGCTTCATCTCCGAGTTTCAGAGCCCATTCCCCAACACTGCACAGGCAGGTCCCCGCCCTCTGCTGGCACCCTACCTGCCCTTCTCCTGCCACACTCCCCCATCTTGTCCCGGACTGTCTGATCGTGTCAGCACAGACTCAGCTTAACCTTGCTGCTTCCACCATATAAACAGCAACATTGTTCTATTACAACACATCTTGACCCCCTCCTGTTGTCTGTGTGTTATGTGTGAGTGCACAGAGTGGCTGTTGTTTTGATCCCAGGACCACTCTCATCCATTTCTCTTTGTCACCTCCTACTCACCCTTGCCTTTCCAAATCTCTACCTCGCCCTGTGTCTGCTGAATCAATCCCCATCAATACACTGCTGTCCCACAGTGACATAATCCAAAGTTATATCAGCTTGCAGTGGTACCCTGATGCTATCCAACTCGGTGTGGACTTGTTGGGCCAAAGGGCCTGTTTCCACACTGTAAGTAAGTGGGCGGCACGGTGGCACAGTGGTTAGCACTGCTGCCTCACAGCGCCAGAGACCTGGGTTCAATTCCCACCTCAGGCGACTGACTGTGTGGAGTTTGCACGTTCTCCCCATGTCTGCGTGGCTTTCCTCCGGGTGCTCCGGTTTCCTCCCACAGTCCAAAGATGTGCGGGTCAGGTGAATTGGCCATGCTAAATTGCCCGTAGTGTTAGGTAAGTGGTATGGGTGGATTGTGCTTCGGCGGGTCGGTGTGGACTTGTTGGGCCGAAGGGCCTGTTTCCACACTGTAAGTAATCTAATCTAAAAAAACTCCTGTTGATGAACATTCTCCTTTCTCCTCAGAGATCCAGTGTCTCCATGAGACCCAGCAGTACCTGCGCAAGCTTGTCCATGAGATCGGTTTGGAGCTGAGGTCATCGGCAGTGTGTACGCACGTTCGCCGCACACGTGATGGGATTTTCACAGTGAACGATTCGTTAATCAGGACGCAGTGGGACCTGCCCAGTATCCTGGCTGCTGTCCAGGCCAGCCGGCTGAAAGTGAAAGGCAAGCTGCAAGAGAACAGCTGGAGGCTCTCGGCCTCCTCTGAGGAAGGCACATACACAGGGGTCAAAGCCAGGGGCCTGGAGAAAGGAACTCACACCAGTGAGCGACTGAACTGAGGAAGCTTGACACAGCTCGCTCTGAGATTGCAGCATACACAGTGTTCATTTTGGGAACTGCAGGATTTATGTGCAAGGAGGAACCATAATCCAGGACAATGTTTTGAAACACTTGTTTTTTTTTCCTTTAATGTAATTCTGTGAATACTAATGTTGAAGGAATAAAGAGACAGGCCCTGACAACATGCAGGAAACCCTGCAGATAGCAGTCAGGAGCCAATACTGGGAGCAGCAGAAAAATCAGAATCCCTGAAGTGTGGAAACAGGCCATTTGGCCCAACACGTCCACCCAAACCCGATTACTCTACATTTACCCCTGACTAATGCATCTAACCTACACATGCCCAAACACTCCGGGCAATTTAGCATAGCCAATTCACCGAACCTGCACATCTTTGGATGTAGGAGGAAACCCACACAGTCACCCGAAGCTGGAATCGAACTTGGGTCCTTGAGGCTCTGAGGCAGCAGTGCTAACCACTGAGCCGCCACAGTGTTATTGTTTGGGAACCAGCAGTGAGCTGTATCCATCTAACCGGGCTGGCAGCAGTCTTTAACATAGCAATGGGGATATTTTGTTTTTACCACCTTCACTCCTTAAGAACAAAGTCTGACTTTTTTTTTTAGCTCAAGTGGATGGGGATGTGGAATTAGGAACACAAACCAATGTCAATCTTAGGATGGCAGAGTAGGCTTGAGGCCTACCCTTGTATTTATTAATTATCCTTATTCTAAGTCTAAAACAATGATTTATTCACAAAACAAGCCCAAGGCTAGGACCGGGTCATCCCACCATCAAGAGTCTACAGTGTTTCTGGAAGGTGTTAGACGTGAACTGGGATGGAAGGGGTCAGCCCCTACCTCATCATCAGTCATCTCTGCTCGATGCCTTCTCCTTCGCTGATGTCTGGAGTTGAGGGTATCATAAGGCTGTCTCCACACAATTAAATTCACTCCTGTGTTCCTAACATGTCAATGTTATGATTGAACAGTGGGACAGGGTAATATCCCAATCTCTTCTCTGAGTGATTCTAGACTCTGTTCCCATCGATTCTCATAGTAGAAGTTCATCATACACTGAGCTGTCCTGCCACAGCGTACAGCCCACGGGATTAAGTCTGTTACTAAAACCTGGATATTCCTGTAAGGGAGACAAGAATGTTTAAGTTTGCAGCAGGTAATTGAGTGAGGGAGCATCTGCCCATTCTCCCAGTCCTGTACAGGGACTGAGGCGTTATACCGTTTAAAGATATTCAATGTTGTTGCAGGAAACAAACAGACTCTGGTCTGGCCTCCCATAGGCAGTGTCACTACCCCTCAGGTAGAGGGTTTTAGCCAGGATAGTGCTTTTACATGGCTGGATTATTCATACAGAGATTGAGAGCTCAGATGCAGAATTTAAATCTGGAAATGAAAAGCTGATGGTTCAGTAGCATCCTTTTGAGGAGCTTTCCCTAATCTGGTATGTGACATACTCCAGTCACAAGTCAATGTGTTTGACTCGAACAGCTAGTGGAAGTCGCTTAATGTAAGGATCACCAGCACAAAGTATCCTGGTGCTCTTGAGTTCAGAACTGATCTGTTCTGTAACAACAAAGCCAAAGGTGAAAGGGCTTCTTAAGGTAAAACCATGTGATACCTCAGCAGGATGTGACCAGGATGATATCAATTACCAGACCTAGCCTGCCGAGAGACAGCATGGCTCAAACTCCGTCTGAACTCAAAACAGTCTTTCACAAAGTAACAATACTCACCTGGCAGACAGGTGGAGAGGACCAAATACAGCTCCCAGAATACACATAGGCAGACCAGTCTGCACTGCCTCAAACCACTTGACTGCAACCTCACCTGATAAATACAGAGAGACACGGGATCAGTAGAGGAAAGAATAGCAACAGGTCACACAGTAGGCGTACAGCCCACAACCTCATCCAGAAGCCGCTAGGGTGTCAATGTTACACTCTTGTGCTTGATGGTAAATTAGAATAAAGTCCATCTTTCCCACTTGGTGGCCAGCCCAGCCCAACACTCCCTGAACAGGTAGAGACGGTGAAATGTTTCTGACGCTGCACCCCTGCTGATGCAGCCTGATATTCATTTCCAGATCAATGCTGGCACAGAGTGATCACAATCTCCAGGCTGAACCTTGTACATCATTTAAAAAAAAACAAAAGAACCATAGAAGCTGAAAAAAAAACATTGTTGGAAAAGCTCACCACATCTGGCAGCATCTGTGGAGAGAAATCAACGTTAATGTTTTGGGTTAAGTGAGTTTTCCTCAGAACTTGGACATTTTGAAATGGATCAAAGTTGTGCTAAACTGCACATGCTGCTAATCAATGAGGGCAGGCTGAATAACATGTACTAACTTACTGAGTGAGAGACACTCCCCGCCTTGTTCAACTGATTCAAGTAGCTCCAGGGCTTTTGGTTGCATCTCAATCAGACATTCCAACTTAACTGCTTAGAGAGGAAAAGCACTTGCCAATTTTAGTCCTAGATCCAGCTGTGGCTGGTTTGAACCGGTCCTTTTCTCACGAAGATAGTTTATCATCAATTCTCTTCATTATCTTGTAACTCCAAGACCCACGCCTTTCCAAGACATATACTGGAACATCGACGTTTCGGGCAAAAGCCCTTCATTCCTGATGAAGAGCTTTTGACCGAAACATTCATTTTCCTGCCCTCAGATGCTGCCTAACCTGCTGTGCTTTTCCAGCACTACTCTGATCTAGACTCTGGTTTTCAGTATCTGCAGCCCTTGTTTTTACCCAATACAAATACTGGTTTTTCCAACTTTTCCATTCATCATAGAGCCAGAGAGATGTACAGCACGGAAACAGACCCTTCAGTCCAACCCGTCCATGCCGACCAGATATCCCAACCCAAGCTAGTCTCACCTGCCAGCACCCAGCCCATATCCCTCCAAACCCTTCCTATTCATATACCCATCCAAATGCCTCTTAAATGTTGCAATTGTACCAGCCTCCACCACATCCTCTGGCAGCTCATTCCCTACATGTACCACCCTCAGCGTGAAAAAGTTGCCCCTTGGGTCTCTTTTATATCTTTCCCTTCTCACCCGAAACCTATGCCCTCTAGTTCTGGACTCCCCCACCCCAGGGAAGACTTTGTCTATTTATCCTATCCATGTCCCTCATGATTTTATAAAGGTCACCCTTCAGCCTCCAAACACTCCAGGGAAAACAGCCCAGCCTATTCAACCTCCTGTTAGTCTCCCAACACTGCCCCTCTCAGTCTGATCTGTTTGGATCCTGCTTCTATCTTCCTGTTGGTTATCGGAGACATTTCCTGGGTGCTGTTTGCAACGTTCTTCGCTCCCATTGCTGCCGGTCGACCTCCCCTTCGTGTCTGCGAGATGGAAGCCTGTTTCCTCCACTCTCAGTTTGTTGTTGACTTTCACTGCACCTCATTTGTTTAGCACACGCATAATAATTCCCAGTATGTATCGTCCTGCAAACCTGAAATTAAACTGCACCTTTGAGGTATTTCATTAGTCCTTTAATCATATATCATTGAATTACTTTCTGCAATTGGTTGGCTTTGGTTGTTCACAGAGGACCTTTGCAATCAGCAGAGAAAGGGAATTTTTAATCCATCAGTCCGAGTTGCCATTCCAACACAGAGATAGACAACTTGTACAAGTTTCTGATCTAACATTTGTAATTGCTAACTATTACAAGCGTGAAAAGGTCAGGGGCTAGGAGGGTCTTGTTGCAGTTACACACACAATTAACCGGAGGAAGAATCCTAGCAGAAACAGGCAGATTGGTCAGTGATCCGACTTACCGAGAATGTTTGTGGGCATGCCCAGCAGTGTGTGCATGAAGTCATGTACTTCACGGTAACGCTGAATCACATAGGCAAGTTCCTCATCATCAACAAATTTCACAGGCATCCGGCTGTCAGGGGTGACCTTCTGTAAAGCAAGGAGGAACAGATGTGTGATGACACTTCACTGAGGAGGAAGCAGACCGGTGAGCTGTTAATCTGGTCAACATCAACTTGGTAGAAGAAGAGGCAGAAGCCAATGTGTCTTCCAAATTGGTTTATTCACAGTAGCCAGTTCAGGGTCAGTGCAGCGGACTGTTCCCATCCAGGCAGGCGGCAGCTGGCTCTTATACCGTCATACAGCACAGAAGCAAACCCTTTGGTCCATCCATCCACACAGACCATAATCCCACACTAAACTAGTCTCACTCGGCCCATATTCCTCCACACGTTTCTTATTCACGTACTTATCCAAACATCTTTTAAACGGTGTAACTTCCTGCATTGTAACCCCCCCCTGTGGAAGTTCATTCCACACACAAACCACTCTGGTGTGAAAGATTGCCCCAATGTCTGTTTTAAATCTTTCTCCTCTCATCGTCACAATATGTCCCCCAGTGTTGAAATCCTCCACCTTTGGGAGAAGACACCCGCCATTTAACTTACCTGTACCATCCGGCTCACCTCTGCAACAGGTGGACTTGAAGCTGGGCTGCTCTGGCTCAGAGGTAGAGACACTATCACTGTAACCCCAAGCTGCCATGGTGGGATTTGAACCTGTCTCCCCGCACCATCAGGCTTGCTTCTGGATTTCTAGTCCAGTGATGTTACGATTTAACCCCACCATCTTCCCCAAACTGGTTTTAATACTCTTGACTAAATCAAATGAACTCATTAACTAGTTAACTATAGAACCATCTTTAAAGAGAAACTGTTTGTGCTCTTAAACTAAAGCCCGTTATAAAAGATTTAGTAGCCGAGCATTTGTGGAAAACAGGGTCAGCATGGATTTATAACGGGGAAATCTGCCTGAACAGCTGACTGAAAGTTTACAAGGATATAAATAGTGGAGTGAGGGAAATTAATGGAATACCGCTTACTTGGACTTTCAGGAAATTCCCATGTAACAGATTAGCATGAATGCGATGGGATTGGGGTATTGTACTGATATGGACAGAATAGGAACAAATGAGTCTTTCTCAGAGTGGCAGCCAGTACTACAGGGCTGCAGCTGTTCACAATCTGTATTAATGATTTAGATCAGACAACACAACTCTGGGAGGCAGGGTGAGCTGTGAGGAGGGTACACAGATTCTCCAGTGTAATTTGGACAAGTTGAGTGAGTGGGCAGATGCTTGGCAGATGAAATATAATGAGAGGTATAAAAAAAACAGGAAGGCAGATTATCGAATGAACAGCAATTGTTTGGAAAGGCTGGGGAGTGCAATGAGTGTGTCTTTGTACACCAATCACAGAGACAGCATGCAGATTCAGCACATGAAGAAAGCAAATGGTTATGTTGGCCTTCATGGCAAGAGGATTCCAGTAAAGAAACAGGGAGCCACTGGTGCAATGAAACAGGACGCTTGGGGAGACCAGATTGAGCTCAGTTTTGAGTCTTATCAGAGAAATGATGTTCTTGCTATACAGCAAATGCGACAAAGGTTTTACCAGACAATTTCCTGGGATGGCAGGACTTATATATAAAAAGAGACTGTATCGATTAGGACTACACTCACTAACAGGACTAGACAGGAGAGACGCAGAATAGACATTCCTGCTGAGTCCAGAACCAGGGTTCACAGACTAAGATAAGGGGTCAACCATTTCAGACCGAGATGAGGAGAACGGTTTTCACCCAGACAGTGGGGAGCCGCTGGAATGGTCTGCCACAGGAACTGGTTGAGGCCAAAACATTGAAAGATTTCAAGACAGAGTTAGATATAGCTCTTAGAGTTAAAGGGATTGAAGGGTTCGTGGAAAAACTGGGAACAGGATACTGAGTTGGGCAATCAGCAACGATCATAGTGAATGGCAAAGTAGGCGTAAAGGGCCAAATGGCCTACTGCGATCATTATTTTCTACGTTTTTAATAAACCAAATTAATAAGCAATTTAATACCCCATTAAAGAGCAATTGTCAGTTTATACTATATTGAATGACTAATAAAACCAAATTAAAAGGGATTAAAAAAGCAAAATGTTCACATTTCAAAATTTACGTTAACAAATCACTCTAGGTGGGAATCCAGCAGCCAAGCCCCTGGTAGTGCCCACTGGTGATCTCAACTGTCCTGATCCACACCACATCCTCCCTCTCTCGGTGGGAATGTACAGGGGTAGGCAGTCACCTCAAATGACCTGGTTATTGTAATCAACCTGTTCAGGGATGTTCTGAAACTTGACTCAGGCCTTCTGGCTCAGAGGCACGGACACTACCAACACAACACAACACGCCTCCTGGTTCTTTTAATCAGCCTGCTTACCGATACAAGGTAGGTGGGACTTGAACCCAGCACCTCTGGAATAAGGTCGAGACTGTGGTGCTGGAAAAAGTCAGGCAGCATCCGAGGAGCAGGAGAATCGATGTTTCAGGCATAAGCTCTTCATCAGGAATGAGGCTTGGGGGGGTGGGGGGAATGAGAGATAAATGGGAGGGGGTGGGGCTGGGGGAAGGTAGCTGGGAATGTGACAGGTAGGTGAAGGTGGAGGAGATGATGATAGGTCGGAGCAGATAGATGAGAAGGACGATAGACAGGTCCGGAGGGCGGTGCCGAGTTGGAGGCTTGGGACTGGCATTCTTTCTCCAGGCATGTACAATCCTCGTTTATAGAATTTCCCTTCACAATCCAACTCTTGGTAACATTCTTGTAATGAGAGGCACTCTCATTAATGTCACCCAGGCTCCCCAATGCCTTTCGGGAAGGAAGGAAGGAAACTGCCATCCCCATCTGGGCTGGCCCACAGGTGACCTCAGACCCATAGCAATGTGGTTCACAATGAATCTGCCCTCTAGGCAATAAACGCTGAGCTGGCTGGGTTGTATCGTTACAACTCAGAAATTCAATAGGCAGCTTCTGGTACTGAACTGCCTCAGCAGACCATTGCAGCAGGGACTTTAAAATGTACTCAGTCTGCTACATCCTAGCAGAGGGCAAAGGGGTTGGTCAGGTCCCACCTTCCTCAGTGTCATACAGCCTGACTGCCAGGAATGGAGTGACAGTGACGGAAACCATCTTCAAACTGACTTCTCATCACTTCCATTACTTTACAGGGATCAAAGTCAGATCTCTGGGCTCTGGAACAGTCCCCATTTTGTCCTATTTGATTTGATCAACAAATTATCCTTCCCCTGTTAACCTCCATTAATTCCACACCAATCTGTTTCTCAGAGCTGTCCCAGATAAATACCAGATATTGCCCCGTCTCTCTCAGCACTCCCACATAAATCCCATCACTACCCCAGTCTATGTCAACACTCACAGATAAATCCCAGCTCTTCCCCAATCTCTCAGTACCCTCCAGATAAACCCCAGCACTTGCCTCATCTCGGTCAGCATTCCCAGATAAATCCCAGCTCTTTCCCAGTCGGTCAGTACTCCCATGAAAATTCTCAGCTACCAAATAAATTGCATCACTTCCCCAGTCTCCTTCAGCACTCACCTGGATAAATCCCAGCTTTTTCCCAGCCCCACTGAGCACTCCTAGATAATTCCAACCTTTCCCCAGTCTCTCAACACTCTCATATAATTCCCAGTACTTCCTCAGTTTCTCTCATCACTCCTTTACGTAACCCAGCTAGTCCAGCGGATTTATTGATTCTTAAACCTTGTCAAGCTCTCCAGAGTTGACTTCTCAGTGTGAGGTGTGTGAAGAGGGTGTGGAGGGAGCTTGGTTCCTCTGATCTGTGCTGGAAAAAATATTAATTGACTTGTGCTCAGCGTCACTTTCAGGTCTTCTTCAAGGAAGGCATCCTTGCAAGAGGATTCGCAGTAGGTTAAAATCTTCGGGTAAAAAATGAGGTCTGCAGATGCTGGAGATCACAGTTGAAAATGTGTTGCTGGTTAAAGCACAGCAGGTCAGGCAGCATCCAAGGAATAGGAAATTCGACGTTTCGGGCATAAGCCCTCAGGTCTGTTCACATCTTGGAACGGTCTAATCTCTGGCTGCAAATGAAGCTGTTAAAGAATGCTTGACTGAAGGATAGGACTCTCTACTTCTGCTTTATTCAGCCAGCTCTCTATCACTGTCGGAGGGTCGGCGCAGAGGGACTCCTTGTCTCGTCTCTTGGGTGACTGACTATGATCCATGAATCATTTCAGAAAGATCTATGGGAGATTCCCAGTCATTTTCTGATGTTGGGCTAGTATCACTAAAACAGACAGTGCTCGTTATTACACTGCTGCCTGTGGGATCTTGCAATGTGTAAATGAGCTGCTGTAAGGCTACACTTCATCGGCTGGTAAGAAGTTTGCACCTTCAATGTTGCGATCAAAACACAAGACTTCCTTTCCTCTCGGTAATTCTACTTGTTTTAGTCGGGATGACCGTACAGGGGGATTGGGGGGATTGTTGGGGGGCCTGAGCCCCGATACCTCACTATGTAATACTCTCCCTCCACATGACAGCCATTAGGTGGAGGATCAGGTTCAGGAAGTACTGTCTGAGAAACTATCCGAAAAACACTGTCCCCTCCTTGTCCAGCATTACCTTTGCCCACCAGACTTTTCCAGTTGATATAAAAGTTATAATCTCCCATGATCTTTGAACATAGAACATTACAGCGTAGTACAGGCCCTTCAGCCCTCGATGTTGTGCCGACCCGTCATACCAATCTGAAGCCCATCTAACCTACACTATTCCATGTACGTCCATGTGCTTGTCCAATGGCGACTTAAATGTACTTAAAGTTGGCGAATCTACCACCGTTGCAGGCAAAGCATTCCATACCGTTACTACTCTCTGAGTAAAGAAACTACCTCTGACATCTGTCCTATATCTATCACCCCTTAATTTAAAGCTATGCCCCCTCTTGCTCACCGTCACCATACTTGGAAAAAGGCTCTCCCTGTCCACCCTATCTAACCCTCTGATTATCTTATATGTCTCTATTAAGTCACCTCTCAACCTTCTCTCTAACAAAAACAGCCTCAAGTCCCTCAGCCTTTCCTCATAAGACCTTCCCTCCATACCAGGCAACATCCTCGTAAATCTCCTCTGCACCCTTTCCAAAGCTTCCACATCCTTCTTATAATGCGGTGACCAGAACTGTACACAATACTCCAAGTGCAGCCGCAATAGAGTCTTGTACAGCTGCAGCATAACCTCCTGGTTCCAGAACTCGATCCCTCTATTAATAAAAACTAAAACACTGTATGCCTTCTTAACAACCCTGTCAATCGGTGTGGCAACTTTCAAGGATCTGTGTACATGGACACCGAGATCTCTCTGCTCATCTACACTACCAAGAATTCTTACCATTAGCCCAGTACTTTGCATTCCGGTTACTCCGACCAAAGTGAATCACCTCACACTTGTCCGCACTAAACTCTATTTGCCATCTCTCAGCCCAGTTCTACAGCTTATCTATGTCTCTCTGTAACCTACAACATCCTTCATCACTATCCACAACTCCACCAACCTTACTGTCATCTACAAATTTACTAACCCACCCTTCTACGTACTCATCCAGGTCGTTTGTGAAAATGACGAACAGCAGTGGACCCAACACTGACCCTTGCAGTACACCACTGGTAACTGGACTCCAGGATGAACATTTCCCATCAACCACCACCGTCTGTCTTCTTTCAGCTAGCCAATTACTGATCCAAACTGCTATATCTCCCACAATCCCATTCCTCCGCATTTTGTACAATAGCCTACTGTGGGGAACCTTATCGAATGCCTTGCTGAAATCCATATACACCACATCAACCGGTTTACTCTCATCTACCTGTTTGGTCACCTTCTCAAAGAACTCAATAAGGTTTGTGAGGCACGACCTACCCTTCACAAAACCTTGCTGACTATCCCTAATCAAATTTCTTTTCTAGATGATTATAAATCCTATCACTTTTCCCAATACTTTACCAATAACTGAAGTAAGGCTCACTGGTCTATAATTACCAGGGTCGTCTCTACTCCTCTTCTTGAACAGGGGAACCACATTTGCTATCCTCCAGTCTTTTGGCACTATTCCTGTAGACAATGATGACTTAAAGATCAATGCCAAAGCCTCAGTAATTCCTCCCTGGCTTCCCAGAGGATCCTAGCATAAATCCCATCCGGCCCAGGGGACTTATCTATTTTTACACACTGCAGGATTTCTAATATCTCTTCCTTGTGAACCTCAATCACACCTAGTCTAGTAGCCTGTATCTCAGTAATCTCCTCGACAACATTGTCGCTTTCTAGAGTGAATACTGTTGAAAAATATTCATTTAGTGCTTCCCCTGTCTCCTCTGACTCCACACACAACTTCCCACAACTATCCTTTGCCTGGCTTTACTGACAACCTCTTGTTGGTTCCTCCTTGATACCGTTTGTTCCTACAGGCCGTTCACCTATAACCCACATTTCGTCAACACAATTTGGCTACAACACGATTGGTGAATCCAGGAATGATTTTTTTTTAAAATGCGAACTCCCGTTGGCTATTATACCTTAAGTCCACTCAAGGTGTTTACTTCAGGTCAAGCAAAAGAGGTTGGATGACAGGGCAAATTCTTCCTGACCTTATTGTTGATGTTTTTGAGGATATTTTTAGAAATTATTGCAGGAGGAAATGTCTGTGTTTCAAGATTCTCCTCATTCTGGACAATGCACCAAGCCATCCTCCCACCATTGGTGAACTTTCTGAAAACATCAAAGTGCTATTTCTACCTCCGAACACAACCTCTCTCATTCAACCCATGTACCAGGATGCAATAGCAGCTTTTAAAGCTTATTATTTAAGGTGCATAGTCAGGAAGTTGATTGCAACTACCGAGGGAGCTAATGAGAACAGTGTTCTTCAATTTTGGAAGAGCTCTAACATTAAGAATGCTATTACTGTCATTGTGGAGGCCTGGGATGATATCAGTAAGGCCTGCTTGCATGCAATTTGGTGGAAGCTTCTCCCAGATTTTCTTCATGATTTTAAAGGCGTTGAACCATCAGAGGAGCTTCCAATAATCAAAGAACATTGTGGTGCTCTTACAAAGCAAGCTGGATTTGTACAAGTTGAGACTGATCTACAACAACTTGTTGCTGCAGGGGGAACTGAAGCTCAAGATGAAGTAGGCCAGGATGCAGCACCATGAGAAATTTCCACTTCTGTTTTGTCTTCTATCTTGAGGGAAGTTGAGAAGCAGTTGCAGCTCTTAGAAGACAATGACTACAATGCAGAATACAGCAGGATAGCAGTTCCTGGCAGAAAGTCTTACACCCTATGAACAGCTTCTTCATGAAAGAAGAAAGATGGCAAAGCAGCAAACACTGGTTCCCTTTAAGCCAACCTGCAAGAAACAGTCTTGAGGACAATAAACCACAGCCATCCACCTCTACACTAAATATTTTCTTTTGTCATAACCCTGAATCCAGAACTGCACCTGAAAGTAATGATGATGCTGATGATAACCCTCAGCCCCTGTCTTAATACAGTACTGTAACTCAGCAAACTCAGAAATCCCTGAAACCCTCATTAAATTTATTGTATTATTTCATTAAAATATATGCTATTAATATTTACTTAGACTGCGCTATCATTTGTGCTAGTTTTGGTTTGATTTTTACTGATATGGTTAGGGGGTGACCCACCAAAACTGTTTTTCCCATAGGCCCTGTTATTTCTATTGCGCGATTTTCTATAACACGAGGTTGCTCGAGAACACAACGACTGCATTATACGAGAACAGACTGTAAAATGATTAGGGGACCGATACAGAACAACCTTAGTTATCCAAACATCAATTATCTGAATTTCGGATTACCCAAACAAGACCTCAAGGTCCTGTAAAACCGTTATATTAAAGAGGTGTCACTGACACTGGGGATACCATTGACAAAGCTATCAATGTTTGCGCCTTTTCATGGAGTGATACGACGTGGGCAGTAACAGCAGTTTGGGGTGAGAGGAGCGACAGGTATACAATAATACTAATCATGTTCACCTCGGTGGCTATTGTTGTGAGCAGTTATTGGTGGGTAACAGTCGCCAGGACAACGGCGCTTTACTCACAAGGTAACAGTTGCTATAACTGAAGCCACTGCTGCCCGCTCCCACACACCCTAAGGTGTACAGGACTGAAATGACTGGACACGCAATAACCTTCAGTGAGACTCTCCCTATCTTTTTTGGAAAGGCCATGTAGATTGCAGTGACTTGATGTCTGGAGCGTCGGAGGCTGAGGGGTGACCTTATAGAGGTTTACAAAACCATGAGGGGCATGGATAGGGTAAATAGGCAAAGTCTTTTCCCTGGGGTCGGGGAGTCTAGAACTAGAGGGCATAGGTTTAGGGTGAGAGGGGAAAGATATAAAAGAGACCTAAGGGGCAACTTTTTCACGCAGAGGGTGGTACGTGTATGGAATGAGCTGCCAGAGGAAGTGGTGGAGGTTGGTACAGTTGCAACATTTAAGAGGCATTTGGATGGGTATATGAATAGGAAGGGTTTGGAGGGATATGGGCCGGGTGCTGGCAGGTGGGACTAGATTGGGTTGGGATATCTGGTCGGCATGGACGGGTTGGACCGAAGGGTCTGTTTCCATGCTGTACATCTCTATGACTATTTTGAAAAATGAAAGCTCATTGAATAGGGGAAAACATATAGACTGGCATCAACAGGTCAGTTTCATTTTGGCAAGATGTAACAAATGAGTAGTGTGGCACAAGGATCAGCACAGGAACCTCAACTATTTACAATTTATATAAATGACGTAAAGATCCTATGGTATGGCAGGGAAATTTGCAAATGACACAAAGATAGTTAGCTGTGAAGAGGGTATGAGGAGGCTGAGGGGTGGCGATAAGTTACATGGGAGGGCCGATATCTGGTGGATACAGCATAATGTGGAAAAAGGCTTATTATGGCAGGAAGAATAAAGAAACACATTATCTAAATGATGAGAGATTGTAGAGGTCTAAGATGTAGAGAGATCTCAATGCCGTAGCACATGAACCATAAGGGGGTTATATGCAGGTATAGTAAATAATCAGGAAAAATACTAGAATGTTATTATTTATTATGAGAGGAATTAAATGTTCAAGTCAGGAGGTTATGGCTTTATTATACAGGGCAGGAGTGAGGCCAAAACCAGACCAAAACCTCTTTGCTTTAAGGAAGATTCTAGTTGGAAGCAATTCAACAAAAGGTTGACAAGACTAATAACTGGACTGAGGTGTCACGAGGAAACGATGGACAGACTAGGTTTGCATCAGCTGTAGTTTAGAGGAGGTAACTTCATTCAAACAAGTGGTCTTGACAGGGGAGGTGTGGAGAGGACTCTTCTTGCGGGAGAATCTGGAACTGGATCCACTGTCAAAAACTAAGCCGTTGCATAGTTAAGAGGGAGATGACCGAATATGTTTTTCACAGGGGTTTAGGAGTCTTTGGAACAGACTTGAGAGAGGATGGCAGCAGAATCTTAAGGGTGCAAGTGGCGAGCATCTTGATACACAAGCGGGGGGGGAAGAGAAGAGGTGGGCAGAAATGTGGAATAATTGGATCAGCCATGAGAGCAGACTAAAGGGGCCACCCTATGTGTGAATGTAAAGACAGTTATCATGCACAAGTGCCTGCCTGCCTGCTATAGGATACTGCGGGTCTCTCGCATTTTACCTGGTTACAATCAGGAAAGTACCACTCACATTAACATCAAGGAAACGGACGTACTCTCTGCCAAATGTGCCATCAGGTAACTCTCTCAGGCTGACCAAATCCATGGTAGACGTGCTGATCCGAGGTCTCTCCCTAGAAACAAGGACCCCAGGGACAGTGAACTCCTTACCTTGGGAATGCAGTTAGCAGCAGTCAATGATGAAAATGAACCCTGCCTCCTCTCCCCTCAATCACTTCTTAATCAGTAAGACTTTAATCAACTCCCACTGCTCTCTACAAGATACGAGTCTGATGTCAAACACGTTCTCTCGCCTGTCTATGATAAAAGCCACAATAAACCATCTCTCATTGCTTCAATGAATTGAAAACCACGGGACCTTGTCTCCTTCTCCACGTACTGGCTTAAACACCCAAACTTCTTGTCACAGGTACACAGCTTCATAACATGCCTTATTTTTTTCTCAATAGCCCTCACTGCCAAACTCCCCAAGCTATGGTGGCGAGCTTCTTCTTGAACAGCTGAGAAGTAAACCTACAATGCCCTTAAGGAGAGAATTCCAGGAGTTTGACCCAGTGCGTGAAGGAATAGCGATATATTTCCAACTCAGGATGGCTGAATGGCTTGAAGGGGACCTTGCAGGGAATGGTTCCATGCATCTGCTGCCCTTGTCCTTCGAGGCAGACAGCACCTTCCAAACCCATGACTAGGATCTTGTCGATAGTACACACTGCTGCTACTGAGCATCAGTGGTGGAGGAAGTGGTTGCTTGTGGATGTAGTGCTGGCTGTTTTGTCCTGGATGCTGACAAGCTTCTTGAATGTTGTTGGAGCTGCAGCCATCCAGGTAAGTGGTCAGAATTCTATCGTACTCCTGACTTGAGCCTTGTAGATGGACAGGCTTTAGTAAGGCAGGATGTGAGTTACTTCCAGTTGGGACTCCAACCTCTGATCTGGTTTTGCAGCCACTGCATTTATTTATTTTATTCATTCATGAGATGTGTGTGTCGCTGTCCAGGCCAACATTTATTACCCTGAGGACAGTTAAGAGTCAACCACATTGCTGTGGGTCTGGAGTCACATGTCGGTCAAACCAGGCAAGGATGGCAGTTTCTTTCCCTAAAGAAAGTGAGTGAATCAGATGAGTTTCATGGTCATCATTAGACTCTTAATTCCACATTTTTGTTGAATTCAAATTTCACCATCTGCTGTGGCAGGATTCGAACCCAGGTCCCCAGAACATGAGCTGAGGTTCAGGATTAATAGGCTAGCGATAGTCCCACAAAGCCATCGCCTCCTCCGCTTATATGACTATTTCAGTCGAGGCTGTGGTCAATGGTAATCCCCAGAATGTTGATAGTGGGGGATTCAGTGATGGTCATGCCATTGAATGTCAAGGACGATGGTTAGATTCTTGTTGGAGATGGTCGTTGCCTGATGTGAGAGGCACGAACATTACTTGCCACTTGTCAGCCCAAGCCTGGATTTGTCCAGGTCTTATTGCATTTGGCCTGCTTCAAGATCTGAGGAGTTGGGAATGGTGTCGAACATTGTGCAAGCAGCAGCAAACGTTCCCACTTCCGACCTTATGATGGAGAGAAGGACGTTGATGGAACAGCTGAAGGTGGTTGGACCAGGACACTACCCTGAGGGCCTCCTGGAGCTGAGATCACTAACCTCTAACAGCCACTTCTGCCTGCCTGCCAGATATGACTCCGACTGACCCTTATTCCCGACTCCAGTTTAGCTAAGGCTCCTTGACACCACATTCGGTCAAATATGGCCCTGATGTCAAGAGCTAGCAATCTCACCTTCAGCTCTTTTGCCCATTTCTGAACCAAGGCTGTGATGAGGTCAGGAGCTGGGTGGACCTGACTGAACTGAAACTGAGCATCAGTAAACAGGCTGTTCCCTTATAAGTGCCACTTGGTAACATTACCAACAACCTATTGTTAGTTTACTGACGATCAAGAGTAGACTGATGGGGTGGTATTTGGTAGCTTTAATTCATCCTATTATTTGTAATTACACACATGGTCAGGTAGATAATAATGTTGCGGTTGAACTGAATCAGCTTGGCTAGAGGCACAGCAAGTTCTGAAGCACTAGTCTTCAGTGCTATTGCCGAAGTGTTGTTAGGGCCAATAGCCTTTGCAGTACCTCGTGCCTCCATTCATTTCTTGTTGTCACGTGGAGTGAATTGGATCGGCTGAAAATTGGGACGAGAGATGATGGGAATCACCAGAGGAGGCTGGGATGGATCATCCACTTGGTACATCTGGCTGACCATTGTTGCAAATGCTTTAGCCTTATCTTCTGCACTGCTGTGTTGGGTTGGTGCCTCACTGAGGTCAGGGGGATATATTGCACCATTTACAACTGAGTGTAGCAGGACTGCAGAGCTTAGATCTGAACCATTATTATGGAATCATTTAGCTCTGTCAATCACTTACTGCTCATGCAAGTTGCTTCACCAGGTCAACTCGTCACTTTTAGGTATTTTAATGCTGTTCCTGGCATTGTGCACTCTCCACTGAACTAGGGTTGATCCCTGGCTAGATGGTAGAGTGGGGAATATTGCCGTGGGTCTGAAGCACATGTAAGCCAGGCTGGGTAAGGATGACAGATTTCCTTCCCTGAAGAACATTAGAGAACCTGATAGGTTTTTCAGACAGTCATATATTTATCACCATTGGACTGACATTTAAGTCTAGATTGCATTAATGTCAAATTTCATCTGCCGTGATAGGACTTTGAACCAATGTTGAAAACCATGAGCCACCATCAGTCTATTCTTGATCGTCAGTAAACTAACAATAGGTTGTTGGTAATGCTACCAAGTGGCACTTATAAGGGAACAGTCTGCTCACTGATGCTCAGTTTCAGTTCAGTCAGATCCACTCAGCTCCTGACCTCATCACAGCCTTGGTTCAAACATGGACGAACACTATTACTGGGCCAGTGACATTACCCATTCCACTGCCTCCTCTAGTGATCCACCCCATAGCCTCTGCACCTCTGCCCATGTCATCATGCCTTCTGGTCCTGTATTCCCAGCATCTTCTGCCTTTAAATTGATCTCTTATGAAGTAAAAAGAACTAAAGTAACTGGTTCCTTTTAACGGTTATCATCACCTCCCTTCCAGTATAAACACTTACTGCAGAATCTGGAATCCCTCAGGATGGTTCTGCATCGTGTCTCGTAGCTTTCGGATTGCCAGCAGCCCTGTTGTTTCTCCCAGTACAGCCACCATATCTGCAACAAAAAGAGAACACGGCAAATTTGAGTCACACTCCCTCATAACAAACTGGCTTCACATCATGTATCCTACATAATTAAACTACAAGGTGGCAATCCTTTCAGCTAAGTCCAACTCCAGGGCCTGAATACGAGAACACTGGCTGACAGCCCCAGCAAATCTTCACCCATTTAAGGGAATCCAGTCTGATCCTCCCCGGTCACCCCAGTATGAGCCTAAGCCGACCCAGAGACTTTAGTGTGACCCTGTCACTCTGGTGTGATGCTGAAATCACACCCCTTCGCAATGTGTACCCCGCCCCCCGACACCAGAACCCCCCCCCCCCAGGTGGATCCCCCTCCCCCAGGTGGATCCCCCTCCCCCCCAGGTGGATCCCCCTCCCCCCCAGGTGGATCTTCCTCCCCCCCCCCCCCCCCCCAGTTGGATCTTCCTCCCCCCAGGTGGACCTTCCTCCCCCTCCCCCCTCCCAGGTGGACCCCCCTCCCCCCAGGTGGATCCCCCTCCCCCCCAGGTGGATCTTCCTCCCCCCAGGTGGATCTTCCTCCCCCTCCCCCCTCCCAGGTGGACCCCCCTCCCCCCCCCCAGGTGGATCTTCCTCCCCCTAGGTGGATCCCCCTTCCCCCCCAGGTGGATCTTCCTCCCCCTCCCCCCCCCAGGTGGATCCCCCTTCCCCCCCAGGTGGATCTTCCTCCCCCTCCCCCCCCCAGGTGGATCCTCCTCCCCCCCCAGGTGGATCCTCCTCCCCCCCCAGGTGGATCCCCCTCCCCCCAAGGTGGATCTTCCTCCCCTCCCCCCCAGGTGGATCTTCCTCCCCTCCCCTACCCCCCAGGTGGATCTTCCTCCCCTCCCCTACCCCCCAGGTGGATCTTCCTCCCCTCCCCTCCCCCCCCCCAGGTGGATCTTCCTCTCCTCCCCTCCCCCCCCCCCAGGTGGATCTTCCTCTCCTCCCCTCCCCCCCAGGTGGATCTTCCTCTCCTCCCCTCCCCCCCCTCCCCCCCAGGTGGATCTTCCTCCACTCCCCTCCCCCAGGTGGATCTTCCTCCCCTCCCCTCCCCCCCAGGTGGATCTTCCTCCCCTCCCCTCCCCCCCAGGTGGATCTTCCTCTCCTTCCCTCCCCTCCCCTCCCCCCCAGGTGGATCTTCCTCCCCTCCCCTCCCCCCCAGGTGGATCTTCCTCCCCTCCCCTCCCCCCCAGGTGGATCTTCCTCTCCTTCCCTCCCCTCCCCTCCCCCCCAGGTGGATCTTCCTCCCCTCCCCTTTCCCCCCCCCCCCCCAGGTGGATCTTCCTCCCCCCCCCCCAGGTGGATCTTCCTCCCCTCCCCTCCCCCCCCCCCCCAGGTGGATCTTCCTCCCCTCCCCTTTCTCCCCCCCCCAGGTGGATCTTCCTCCCCTCCCCTTCCCCCCCCCCCAGGTGGATCTTCCTCCCCTCCCCTTCCCCCCCCCCCCCCAGGTGGATCTTCCTCCCCTTCCCCCCCCCCCCCCCAGGTGGATCTTCCTCCCCTCCCCTCCCCCCCCCCCCCCCAGGTGGATCTTCCTCCCCTCCCCTCCCCAGGTGGATCTTCCTCCCCTTTCCCCCCCCCCCCCAGGTGGATCTTCCTCCCCTCCCCTTTCCCCCCCCCCCAGGTGGATCTTCCTCCCCTCCCCTTTCCCCCCCCCCCCCAGGTGGATCTTCCTCCCCTCCCCTTCCCCCCCCCCCAGGTGGATCTTCCTCCCCTTTCCCCCCCCCCCCCCAGGTGGATCTTCCTCCCCTCCCCTCCCCCCCCCCCCCCCCAGGTGGATCTTCCTCCCCTCCCCTACCCTCCCCCGGTGGATCTTCCTCCCCTCCCCTACCCTCCCCCCCCCCAGGTGGATCTTCCTCCCCTCCCCTTCCCCCCCCCCCCCCAGGTGGATCTTCCTCCCCTCCCCTTCCCCCCCCCCCCCCCAGGTGGATCTTCCTCCCCTCCCCTTCCCCCCCCCCCCCAGGTGGATCTTCCTCCCCTCCCCTTCCCCCCCCCCCCCCAGGTGGATCTTCCTCCCCTCCCCTTCCCCCCCCCCCCCAGGTGGATCTTCCTCCCCTCCCCTTCCCCCCCCCCCCCAGGTGGATCTTCCTCCCCTCCCCTTCCCCCCCCCCCCCAGGTGGATCTTCCTCCCCTCCCCTTCCCCCCCCCCCAGGTGGATCTTCCTCCCCTCCCCTCCCCCCCCCCCCCCAGGTGGATCCCCCTCCCCCCCCCGGTTTGCCCCTGACGTTTCTTGGTGAATCCAGGATCATTCTGACGCTCCCCGGTGGATCTGGTCTGACCCTGACCCTGACCCTCTCAGGGTGACTCCAGCGCCCCCCCCCCCCCCCCCGGGGGTGCCGGAAGGTCGGGCGGGCGGTCGGGCGGTCAGGGTGCAGGGGTCACTGGGATCTTACCGTGCCGGTACGGGTTGTACAAAGCCATCAAGGCGGATCCTGAGGCCAGCAGCAGTTTCTGGAGCCGGCTGCTGGGGATGTGACTCTGATAGCGGCGGCTGGGCTCGGCCTCCCCGAGACCTGGAAAGACACAAACCCGGTGAGAGCGGCCCTCGGCCCTCGGTCCCGCCGCCGCCCACGGCCCACGGCCCGGGATCACTTACCGGCTGAGACCGTGGCTACAGGCCGCACGGAGCCTGCCCCCAGCCTCGGGCCCGGGATGAGCCTCCCGCCGCGGCCTGACAATCCGTGCAGGCCCCGACATAGAGTCAGGGTCAGGCCCTGGACCCCGCTCCTCAGCACCGTCCCCATGACAACCACAGCCTCACCGCGCAGGCGCACTGCACAGTCAATATCCGGGTCACGGCGCATGTCAATACCCGATCACAGCGCAGGCGCACTGCACACAGTCACTACTCAGGTCACAGCGCATGTCAATACCCGATCACAGCGCAGGCGCACTGCACACAGTCAATACCCGGATCACAGCACAGGCGCACTGCACACAGTCAATACCCGGATCACAGCGCAGGCGCACTGCACACAGTCAATACCCGGATCACGGCGCAGGCGCACTGCACACAGTCAATACCCGGATCACGGCGCAGGCGCACTGTCGATGCCTGTGCCATGGACTATGTCCATTGTGCTGGTGTTTTACCTGAGAGCCCAGTGTTGTCCCTGTCCCTCTCAACTACAAAACCCCTTATGCACAAGTTACTTCAGATTGACTTATGTTCCAACTGAAATTCGTTTGCAAATAAAACAGAAATTGTCCACAATCTGAATAAAGTCAAAATATGTTCAATAGACAACAGCGAAGGAGTTTGAGGTTTTACATATGTGCAGCCCAAGTGTGTTCACTTCATCCACAATCATCAACTTGTACTAACACAGCACGTGTCATCTAAAACACACCTCTTCACATGGGCTTCCAAAATACTTGAACAATAACATTGAGTGTAATTAGGGATACTGATCAGACCAGTTTTATATTGTGGGCGGCATGGTGGCACAGTGGTTAGCACTGCTGCCTCACAGCGCCCGGAGACCTGGGTTCAATTCCCGACTTTTCTCCCCGTGTCTGCGTGGGTTTCCTCTGGGTGCTCCGGTTTCCTCCCACAGTCATGTGCAAGTTAGTTAAATTGGCCAGGATAAATTGCCCGTAGTGTTCGGCAAAAGGGGTAAATGTAAGATTATGGGTGGGTTGCGGGTCAGTGTGGACTTGTTGGGCCGAAGGGCCTGTTTCCACACTGTAAGTAATCTAATCTAATATGAACACAAATATCTGAGGAGGATTATAGGACTGAAGAAGACTGAGGTCATGGAGATAATTAAGTACGTGGATGTGTATAAGAATCTTAAAATGAGAATATTGAAAGAACCTGAACACTGTAGAACAGCAAGCATGGGAGAAATGGGGCCCTGTGTAAGTTAGAATTCTGGGTAGCAGAGTTTTGGTTTGGGTGAAGTTTTTTCAAGAGCTGAAGGGACAAATGAGAGGCCAAAATTTATTTGGAAATGGTTATGCCTTCATTAACTTTGTATACCAGACAGCAATGTCATCATCTCCCTGTCTGAGTATGTGTACATGCATATATCTGCAATTTGCAATCTGCAATTTGAGAGGGAGAGGGTACAGTCGGAAGTGACAGTACTTCTGTTGAATAAAGGGAACTATGGAGCTATGAGGGAGGAGCTGGCCAAAGTTCAATGGTGCAATACCTTAGCAGGGATGACCATGGTGGAACAATGGCGAATATTTCTGTGTATAATGCAGAAGTTGCAGGATCAGTTAATTCCTAAAAGGAAGAAACATCCCAGGAGGAGGCATGGGCAGTCGTGGCTGACGAGGGAAGTTAAGAAACATATAAAGTTAAAAGAGAAAAAGTATAACATAGCAAAGATAAGTGGGAAAACAGAGGACTGGGAAGCTTTTAAAGAACAACAGAGGATTACTAAGAAGGAAATACGCAGAGGAAAAATGAGGTACGAAGGTAAACTGGCCAATAATATAAAGGAGGATAGTAAAAGCTTTTTCAAGTATGTTCAAGGCAAAAAAAATGGTTAGGACTAAAATTGGGCCCTTGAAGACAGAAACAGGGGAATATATTAAAGGGAACAAAGAAATGGCAGAAGAATTAAATGGGTACTTCAGATCTGTGTTCACTGGGGAAGACACAAGCAATCTCCTCGAGGTAACAGTGACTGAAGGACCTGAACTTAAGGGAATCTGTATTTGCCAGGATTTGGTGTTGGAGAGACTGTTAGGTCTGAAGGTTGATAAGTCCCTGGGGCCTGATGGTCTACATCTCAGGGTACTGAAGGAGGTGGCTCGGGAAATCATGGATGCGTTGGTGATTATTTTCCAGAATTCGATAGATTCAGGATCGGTACCTGAGGATTGGAGAGTGGCTAATGTTATACCACCTTTTAAGAAAGGTGGGAGAGAGAAAACAGGAAATTATAGACCAGTTAGTCTGACCTCAGTGGTGGGAAAGATGCTGGAGTCTATTATAAAGGATGAGATTATGGCACGTCTGGATAGTAGTAACAGGATAGGACAGAGTCAGCATGGATTTATGAAGGGGAAATCGTGCTTGACTAATCTTCTGGAGTTTTTTGAGGATGTAACTCTGAAGATGGACAAGGGAGATCCAGTAGATGTAGTGTACCTGGACTTTCAGAAAGCTTTTGATAAAGTTCTACATTGGAGGTTAGTGAGTAAACTTAGGGCGCATGGTATTGGGGGCAAAGTACTAGATTGGATTGACAATTGGTTGGCTGATAGGAAACAAAGGGTAGTGATAAACAGCTCCATTTCGGAATGGCAGGCAGTGACCAGTGGGGTACCGCAGGGATCTGTACTGGGACCGCAGCATTTTACAATATATGTTAATGATATAGAAGATGGTATTAGTAATAACATTAGCAAATTTGCTGATGATACAAAGCTGGGTGGCAGGGTGGAATGTGATGAGGATGGTAGGAGATTACAGGGTGACCTGGACAAGTTAGGTGAGTGGGCAGATGCATGGCAGATGCAGTTTAATGTTGATAAATGTATGGTTATCCACTTTGGTGGCAAGAACAGGAAGGCAGATTACTACCTAAATGGAATTAATTTAGGTAAAGGGGCAATGAAGGTAAGCATGCAAGTACAGCAGGTAGTGAAGAAGGCTAATAGCATGCTGGCCTTCATAACAAGAGGGATTGAGTATAGAAGCAAAGAGGTGCTTCTACAGCTGTACAGAGCCCTGGTGAGACCACACCTGGAGTACTGTGTGCAGTTCTGGTCGCCAAATTTGAGGAAAGACATTCTAGCTATTGAGGGAGTGCAGCGTAGGTTCACAAGGTCAATTCCTGGAATGGAGGGATTACCTTACACTGGAAGACTGGAGTGACTGGGCTTGTATACCCTTGTGTTTAGAAGACTGAGAGGGGATCTGATTGAGTCATATAAGATTATGAAAGGATTGGACACTCTGGCAGCAGGAAACATGTTTCCACTGATGGGTGAGTGCCGAACCAGAGGACACAGCTTAAAAATACGGGGTAGGCCATTTAGGACAGAGATGAGGAGAAACTTCTTCACCCAGAGAGTGGTGGCTGTGTGGAATGCTCTGCCCCAGAGGGCAGTGGAGGCCCAGTCTCTGGATTCATTTAAGAAAGAGTTGGATAGAGCTCTCAAGGATAGTGGAATCAAGGGTTATGGAGATAAGGCAGGAAGCGGATACCGATTAGGAATGATCGGCCATGATCATATTGAATGGCGGTGCAGGCTCGAAGGGCTGAATGGCCTACTCCTGCACCTATTGTCTATTGTCTATATGCGTATATGTAAAAAGAAATGCTGGATGTAGTTTGGCAACATCTATGAAGAGGAAAATCAAAGTTGATGTTTCAGTTTAATGACCTTTTACCAGTCCTGACAAGGGCATTGAAATGTTAAATTGGTTTCTCTTTCTAATTTTATATAAAATATCAGTAGGATTATCCACCATTAATTATTTTGGCAGGAAGTTGTTGTAAGACTGTGGGCTTTGGAATCAAAAACAACAAAATAGAAAAACTTCAGCATCCGGATCAGAAAGGATTTAATTAGAGGTCCTATAATCATTTAAGGAAGGTCTTATTCACTTACCCATGATCCTCAATGGAAAGTGCGTGGACAGGTAGGAGCTGAGTATCGGATGAATACACGGTAGAGAAAGTGAGGACTGCAAATGCTGGAGATCAGAGGTGAAAAATGTGTTGCTGGAAAAGCACAGCAGGTCAAGCAGCATCCAAGGAGCAGGAGAATCGACGTTTCGGGCATAAGCCCTTCTTCAGGAATGAGGAAAGTGTGTCCAACAGGCTAAGATAAAAGGTAGGGAGGAGGGACTTGGGAGAGGGGCGTTGGGAATGCAATAGATGGAAGGAGGTTGAGGGTGATAGGCCGGAGAGGGGGTGGGGGTGGAGAGGTCGGGAAGAAGATTGCAGGTCAAGTAGGCGGTACTGAGTCCGAGGGTTGGGACTGAGATAAGGTGGGGGGAGGGGAGGAAATGAGGAAGCTGGAGAAATCTGCATTCATCCCTTGTGGTTGGAGGGTTCCTAGGCAACCTAGGTTCCTAGGTTCCTCCAGCCGTTGTGTTGCTATGGTCTGGTTAACTCCCCACCTACACTCGGGACACCACCCACACCCTCCACCTCCTCCATGATTTTCGCTTCCCCGGCCCCCAACGCCTTATCTTCACCATGGACATCCAGTGCCCATACACCTCCAGCCCCCATCACGAAGGCCTCAGAACCCTCCGCTTCTCCCTTTCCCGCCAACCCAACCAGTATCCTTCGACTGACACCCTCCTTCGAATGACTGAACTGGTCCTCACTCTGAACAACTTCTCTTTCCAATCCTCCCACTTCCTCCAAACCAAAGGAGTTGCCATGGGCACCCGCATGGGCCTCAGCTATGCCTGCCTCTTCATCGGATGTGTGGAACAGTCCATTTTCCGCAGCTACATTGGCACCACCCCCCACCTTTTCCTCTGCTACATCCATGACTGTATCGGCGCTGCCTCATGCTCCCACGAGGAGGTTGAACAGTTCATCCACTTTACTAACACCTTCCACCCCGACCTCAAATTTACCTGGATCGTCTCAGAATCCTCCCTCCCCTTCCTAGACCTCTCCATTTCTATCTCGGACAACCAACTCAACATAGACGTTTACTATAAACCGATCAACTCCCACAGCTACCTAGATTACACCTCCTCCCACACTGCTCCCTGTAAAATCGCCGTTCCATATTCCCAATTCCTTCGCCTCCGCCCAGGAGGACCAATTCCAATACTGAACAACCCAGATGGCCTCCTTCTTCAAAGACCACAATTTCTCCTCGGACGTGGTTGACGATGCTCTCCACCACATCTCCTCCACTTCCCGCTCCTCCGCCCTTGAGCCCCGCTCCTCCAATCGCCACCAGGACAGAACCCCACTGGTCCTCACCTTCCACCCCACCAACCTCCCGATACATCGTATCATCCTTCGCCATTTCCGCCACTAGGGATATATTTCCCTCCCCTCCCCTATCAGTGTTCCGGAAAGACCACTCCCTCCGCGACTCCCTCGTCAGGTCCACACCCCCCACCAACCCAACCTCCACTCCCGGCACCTTCCCCTGCAACCGCAAGAAATGCAAAACCTGCGCCCACACCTCCCCCCTCACTTCCCTCCAAGGCTCCAAGGGATCCTTCCATATCCGTCAGAAATTCACCTGCACTTCCATACACATCGTTTACTGCATCCGCTGCATCCGATGTGGCCTCCTCTATATTGGGGAGACAGGCCACCTACTTGCAGAACATTTCAGGGAACACCTCTGGGACACCCGACCAACCAACCCAACCACCCCATGGCTCAACACTTCAACTCCCCTCCCACTCCACCGAGGACATGCAGGTCCTTGGACTCCTCCATCACCAGAACATAACAACACGACTGCTGGAGGAAGAGCGCCTCATCTTCTGCCTAGGAACCCTCCAACCACAAGGGATGAATGCAGATTTCTCCAGCTTCCTCATTTCCCCTCCCCCCACCTTGTCTCAGTCTCAACCCTCAAACTCAGCACCGCCCTCCTAACCTGCAATCTTCTTCCTGACCTCTCCACCCTCACCCCCTCTCCGGCCTATCACCCTCACCTTAACCTCCTCCCACCTATCGCATTCCCAACGCCCCTCCCCCAAGTTCCTCCTCCCTACCTTTTATCATAGCCTGCTGGACACACCTTCTTCATTCCTGAAGAGGGGCTTATGCCCGAAACGTCGATTCTCCTGCTCCTTGGATGCTGCCTGACCTGCTGTGCTTTTACATGAATACACGGTGCACTGGTCATTAAGACTGGAACCACATTCAAGAACCAGTGGATGTGGTGTACTTAGATTTTCAGAAGATTTTTGATAAGGTCCCTCATAAAAGATCAGTGGACAAAGTTAAAACAAATGGAATGGATTGGCATAAAAATACATGGGCATGGATCAAGAATTGGTTAACAGGCAAGAGAATGGGAATAAATGGATCTTTTTCTGAGTGGAGACAGTAACTAGTCCACGATCAGTGCTCAAGCCCTAGCTATTCACGATATATACATAACTGCCCTGGATGAGTCAACCAAATGCAACATTTCCAGGTTTGCTGGTGACACAAAACTGAGTGGGACTGAGTTGTGAACAGGATGCAAGGAAGCTTCAAGATGATTTAACAGGTTGGGGAAGTGGGTAACACATGATTCCTGATGAAGGGCTTTTGCCCAAAACGTTGATTCTCCTGTTCCTTGGATGCTGCCTCCTCCTGTGCTTTTCCAGCACCACACTCTCAACTCTGATCTCCAGCATCTGCTGTCCTCAGTTTCTTCAACATGGCAAATGCAGTACAACATAATTAAAAGTCATACACTTCGGTGTGAAAAAAAAGGCAGAGTATTATTTAAACAGAGAACTATTGGGAAGTGTGGATGTACAAAGGGATCTGGGTGTCCTTGTCCTCCAGTCAAAAAAGTAGACATGCAGGTGCAGCAAGCAATTAAGAAGGTAAATGTTACATGGGCCTACATTGCAAGAAGATTGGAGTTCAGAAATAAGGATGCCTTATTACAGGTTTGCAAGACACTGGCTGAGATCCCACCTGGAGTACTGTGTGCAGTTTTCATCTCCCTACCTTAGACAGTAGTGACTAAGCGAGTGCAGCTGAGGTTCACTAAGCTAATACCAGGGATGGCAGAACTGCCCTATGAGGATCAACTGGGCCTGTATTCAATAGAGTTTAGAAAGATAGGAGAGGATCTGATTAAAATAAATTCTAACAGGGCTGGACAGACTTAATGCAGTGAGGATGTTTTGCTGATCGAGGAGTCTAGAACCAGGGGTTAGAGTAGGCCATTTAGGTTTGAGATAAGGAAAATATTCTTCACGCAAAAGGGTAGTGAACTAGGGAATTCCCTACCGTAGAACGCTAACAGAGGCCAACTCATCAAATAGATTCAAGGAAGAGATAGATATAGTTTTAGATTTTCAAAGCACCAAAGAGCGTGAGGATAATGCAAGAATACAGCATTGAGAAAGAGGACTAACCATGATCACACAGAACGGCAAAGCACACTTGAAGAGTTGAATTGCCTTCTCTTGCTCCTGGTTTCTCTATGTCTGACATATTGAAGGATACAGAACACGAGTAATGGACAGCAATTCAGAAGTTGGAGTAATAGATTAGATTACTTACAGTGTGGAAACAGGCCCTTCAGCCCAACAAGTCCACACCGACCCTCCGAAGCGCAACCGACCCATACCCCTACATTTGCCCCTTACCTAACCCTACGGGCAATTTAGCATGGCCAATTCACCTGACCTGCACATCTTTGGACTGTAGGAGGAAACCGGAGCACCCGGAGGAAACCCGCGCAGACACGGGGAGAATGTGCAAACTCCACACAGTCAGTCGCCTGAGGCAAGAATTGAACCCGGGTCTCTGGCGCTGTGAGGCAGCAGTGCTAACACTGTACCACCGTGCCGCCCATAAATAGTGAGAAAGAAAGCTGTTGGTGGTATTTCTAGTCTCCACTAAATCTGTGAAAGTTGTAAAACTAAAGTTGTGAATCTGTGGATGCCTTTTAGACAGACTGGCTCACACACGAATCCCTTTACTTTAACAAAGAAAGGCTGCTCTTGCTGACACCCAGAGCATTAGCAGCAATCTCACAATGATATGGAAACCAGGAGGGGCAAATACCTCATAATGAAAACCACCTAAAAGAAAGAGTATGTTGGTTAATAAAGTGTTAAACAAAGCAGAATTACTCTGTAAAAATTAGCTTAGTATTGTGTATTCACGCGCATCCATCAGATTATTGATATGTTTGTGGAAATCAACAAAGAAAGGATGGGACTCCAACAATGTGGATCAAAGCTCCTGTGGGCATACTTTGTCCTCTTCGACTGTATCAATTGAGCACTGTCGACCAGTTGACTCAAAATCTTCAGAAACCAAACCAACAACGCAACAGCCCAGAAATGACTTCAATTCAGATGAGTAAAAAATGAGGTCTGCAGATGCTGGAGATCACAGTTGAAAATGTGTTGCTGGTTAAAGCACAGCAGGTCAGGCAGCATCCTATTCCTTGGATGCTGCCTGACCTGCTGTGCTTTAACCAGTAACACATTTTCAACTTCAATTCAGATGAGTCAACTCTTGGTAGCATCCTCTTAAAAGGAAAGTGCGGTTGTTAGGATAAACCAATCCCCACTCTCAGTCTTCCATCTGAATTAGTGCTTCAGTGTCTTAATGATCCTGTAATTAAATTCAGCTTTTAATTTTAGCCTGTAAGCAAATGTTGAACAGTATAGAATTTGCCAATATCTGAATCAGAGCACGTGGACGACAACTCACTGGCCTCCAGCAATTGATACTGGAGTCAGTAAAGAGTTGTCTAGTCAAGTAGGATGTCCGTACCTAAGGCTGATGTATTTATATATACACAGCTCGTTAAACAAAGCAAAATACCCTGAGGCACTTCACAGAAATCTTATCAGACAAAGCTTGACATTAAGCTACATGAAGAGATAACTGAGCAGGTGACCAGAAGCTTGGGTCAATAAAGGTCAGCTGATGATAGATGGAGAGAGTGGAGGGGTTCAGCAGAGAACACCACAGGTTAGCACCCAAGCAGTGGACAAAAACAGTGGAGCGATAAAAACCCAGGCACGCTCACAAAGCCGGAAGTAAAACAGCGCCAATATCTCAGAAGGCTGGAAGAGATTCCTGAGGAATGGAGTGGTGAGACCACGAAGGGATTTAAAAACAAGGTTAAGATTTTCAAAATCAAGGTGTTGCTTTACTGGGAGCCAGGGAAGGTAAGAGAGCACTCAGCAGATTGGGAATTGGACACAGGCAAGACAAGGCTAGCAGGGTTTGAAACTGATAAAAGCAAATATTTTGGAGCTGCAGGTCTGAAATAAAGACAGAAAATGCTGGAAATATTTAGCAAGTGTGGCAACATCTGTTGGGAGAGAAATAAGAATTAGCACTTTGTGTCCAATGTCATTAGGTGAAAATCAGTTTGTACCAAATTCTACTGCAGTGAAAATAAAATGAATGACATTTCAGGGACAAAAGGAACAGAGATTTTATTAAAATTGAAGCAACTGAGTGGAGTGGAAATGCATCCAACTTCAATGCACTTTGATCCGTTACCTTGTAGTTTCCCCGGAAACCTGTTCAGAAATGTCACACAGCCATTTCCTCATCAGGGATGGTGTTTCCAAGCACAGTGGCTGGTGACCACGCTATAAACATCGCTCTTTGGGACCCTTGCCTGGCACATACAGGAGTTTATCCAATCACCGTGGGCACATGGCATGGCGCCCACCATCCACTGGCAGCGTGACTCCAGTGATGAAGGAAGCTGCGTCGGAGGCCAGGAAGGCAATGGCTTGAGCCACTTCATCCACTTGTCCAGGACGCCCCAAGGCATGGGTCACCTTGCATTTATTCAGGAACTGCAAGGAAATGAGAGATAAGGTCAGAGCTAGCACACACCCACAGTACCCATCCGTGTCTCTAGCCCCTCTCCCTGAATTAGCAATCCCCTTCTCCGTGAATTGTGCCACTCTCCGCCTGCTTCGCCCTCTCCCTCAATACTGCAACCAATTCGCTACGAAGGCCGTCTCAGCCCCAGGACATCTCCACAGGAGTTCCTCAGGGTAACATCCTAGACCTCCTGTGCATCAGACGTTTGCTGATGTACAACGTTCAGCACTATTTGTGACTCTCAGATACTAAAGCAGTCCACATCCAAATTCAACAAGACCTGGATAATATCCAGGCTTTGGCTGACAAGTGGAATTAGCATTTATGCCACACGAATGCCAGGCAATTTGCCATCTCCAACGAGCGAATCTAACATTGCCCCTTGATGTTCACTAACATCACTGAAACCCCACTATTAACATTCTAAAGGTTGCCATTTTACAGAAACTGATGAGGGGACAGTTCCAAGGTTTCAAAGATATTTAGATAGGTACATGAATAAGAAATGTTTGGAGTGAGGGATATGGAGGAGAAAGTGAGGACTGAAGATGCTGGAGATCAGAGCTGAAAATGTGTTGCTGGAAAAGCGCAGCAGGTCAGGCAGCATCCAAGGAGCAGGAGAGTCGACGTTTCGGGCATGAGCCGAAACATCATCTTCTTCCTGAAGAAGGGCTCATGCCCAAAACGTCGACTCTCCTGTTCCTTGGATGCTGCCTGACCTGCTGCGCTTTTCCAGCAACACATTTTCAGCTCTGATCCCCAGCATCTGCAGACCTCACTCTCTCCTCTTTAATAACCATCTGTAAGGCATTGCATTTCAGAAGACCAACCATGGAGAGACAATAAAGGCTCAATGATATAATTCTGGGGGGAGTACAGGAGCAGAGGGACCTTGGGGTTCACGCTCACAATTCTCTGAAGGTGGCCACGCAAGGCGTCACAGTTGTTCAGATGGTTTTTAGGATCCTCGGGTTTTTAAATAGAAGTATAGAGTATATAGTTAATGCATGGAAGAGATGCTACACTCTACAAAGCATTGGTCAGACCACATTAGGGATATTGTGTTCAGTTCTGGGCACCTTATTTAAGAGAGGATGTTAAAATCCTGGAAGGAGCACAATGTGTCCTAGAATTATACTTGAAACGAGGGATCTTAATTGCAAGGAGAGATTGGACAAATCGGGTTAATTCTGTTTACAGCAGAGAAGATTAACAGGTGGCCTTACTGAGGTGCTCAGTCTTCTGGACAGGGCAAAGAAGGGTGTTCCATTTCCACTCAGTGGTATGTCCATAACTACATCACAGTTTAAAGATGGTCAGCAAGACAGCTAGGAGTGAGATGAGGAGAGTTGTTAGGGATTTGAAATACCTTGCTTGGGAGAATGTTGGAAGCAGATTCCACAAGAGGTTGCAAAAAACAGCTGGATATATATTTGAAAGGGATGAATTTAGAGGGCTATGGAGATAGGGCTGGAGAATAGGAATGGCTGGACAGCTCTTTCAGGAGCCAGTACAGACGGGATGGGCCAACAGCCTCCTTCTGTAAAATTTGCTGAACGTGTCTTAAATATGTATTGAGGCAGGTAATCCCTGCATTCACCCTGGAGTAGTAGTGGCAGATGAGAGTAGGTCACCTGTTTCACACAATAAATATTCAAGTCAGAACCTCAAGAAGTTGAGGAAACAGTGAGGGTTACAAAGCTGCATGTGCCAAGGGGTTCTTCAGTTTGCTCCCTAACCTTGTGCTGTACCTCTAGGTTAGCCCCTCTGTAACAGACTGGGCACGGTGTAGAGTTATCCCAATCCCTCACATCCTAAACTGGAACTGACTGGGTGGCTCAACGACAGAATGAAAACATTACAGTGAGCAATCACTGAGTCAGCTGACAGTCCAGTGACACTGGTCAGGAACGTACCTCAGCGTAATCGCCCTCACTCAGGCCAGCTCGCTTATGGATGTCCGTCACAATCACTCCAGGGCTAGAAAGGGACAGCAAAATGAGAGAAGATTCAACAGTAGAGAGAGAAGGCGGCACACACACTGCGGCTCAGACCAGGGAACCTGCTGCTGATCTCTCACTGTGCTGAGCTGGTCACTCTCACCAGTGGGAGCAGGAACTGGTGGGAAATGGGCCTCAGTACCGAGAACCTAAGATCCACGCACATTGTAGCCAGAGAGAGAGAGAACTAGAGTTCTGAAGAAGTCTCACTGAACTTGAAACTTTAAGTTTGTTTCTCTCTCTACCATTCTGCCAGTCCTGCTGAGTTTCTCCAGCAATCTCTGTGCTTTTTCAGACTGAAGGTCTGTGACCAGGAGTATCCCACAAGGTTCTATGCTGGGACCTCTGTTGTTTGTAATTTATAATAATGATTTACTTGAAAATGAAAGCGCTCTGATTAGTAGGTTTACAGACAACATGAAAATTGGTGGAGTTGTGGATAGTGAGGAAGATTGTCAAAGAATACAGAAGGATATAGAGAAGTTGGAAACATAGGCAGAGAAATGGCAGATGCAGTTTAATGCAGGCAAATGCGAGGTGATGTGATTTAGAAGGTCAAACGCAAGACAAAATTGACAGGTGGGTAGGTTAGGTGGATCGGCTAAATTGCCCATAGTGTTCAGGGATGTGTAGGTTAGGTATATTAGAGGGGGGAAATGTAGAGTAATAGGTAGGGGAATGAGTCTGGGTGGATTACTCTTTGGAGGGTCAGTGTGTATTTGTTTCCACACTGTCGGGATTCGGAGTACTGATGCATGGACGGGAGCGGGGTGCAAGTCCGTAGCTCCCTGAAAGTGCAGCTCAAGTGGATAGGGTGGTAGAGAAGGCATCCGGCCTGCTTGCCTTCATCATGGCACGGTGGTACAGTGGTTAGCACTTCTGCCTCACAGCGCCAGAGACCCGGGTTCAATTCCTGCCTCAGGCGACTATGTGGAGTTTGCACATTCTCCCCGTGTCTGCATGGGTTTCCTCCGGGTGCTCCGGTTTCCTCCCATAGTCCAAAGATGTGCAGGTTAAGTGAATTGGCCATGGGAAATTGCCCGTAGTGTTAGGTGAAGGGGTAAATGTAGGGGAATAGGTCTGGGTGGGTTGTTCTTCGGAGGGTCGGTGTGGACTTGTTGGGCCGAAGGGCCTGTTTCCACACTGTAAGTAATCTAATCTAATCAGTTGAGTATAAAAGTTGCTAAGTTATGTTGCAGCTGTATAGAACTTTAGTTAGGCCTCATTTGGAGTATTATGCGCAGTTCTGGTCACCACTTTATAGGAAGGATGTAGAAGCTTTGCAGAGGATGCAAAGAGGAGGATGTTAGAGTGTATTAGATATAAAGGGAGGTTGGACAAATTTGAACTGCCTTCCCCAGAGTATCAGAGGCTGAGGGGGCGACCTGGTAGAAATAAACAAAATTATGAGAGGCATTGATAGGTGGATAGTCAGAATCTTTTTTTCCCCAGGGTAGACATATGAAATACTAGAGGGCATAGTTTTAAGGTTAGAGGGTGAAAGCTTAAAGAAAATGTGATGAGAAAAGGGTTTTTTTCTGCAAAGGGTGGTAGATGCCTGGAAGATGAGATGTTAAAAACTGAGATGACAGCAATATTTATATAGACGGATAGACAGGCAGCAATTAGAGGGATATGGAGTATGTGCGGGCAGATGGGATTAGTTTAGAATTGCATCGTGGTCAGCACAGACATGGTGGGCCGAAGGGCCTGTTTTTGTGCTGTACTGTTCGATGTTTGTTTATGATATCAAAGAACTAGGCTCAGGTGTGGTGCACTCTGAACAAGGGAGAGAGGGAAAGAGTGCCCAAGACAAGTAGAGGCCAGTGGCAGGAGAGATCACAGGACAGCGAGAGGGTGGATGTGTGCAGCGAGTAGGTGAGGGAGTGGGGAAGAAGAACAGAAGGTAGGGTGCTTGAAAGGGGACATTGGATGGAGGGAGGAGAAGGTCACATCTGGGGCGGTGTGAGCAGAAAGAGGTTGGGGGGGGCAAGATACCCACTAGGGAAGGGAAACACAGACCTCGGGGCAGGGTGTTGGAGGGAGGGGGAGGGACAGGGACCATGCCGGGCGGATGGAGGGGGAAGGAGAGGGCAAAGCAGAAAGGGAATGCGAGGCAGCAGATGGCATGGGCATATGGAGGGCAGGAATAACTGAGAGGACAAGAGAGGGACTGCAGGGGAACAGTGACGGAAAATGTTAAGACAACACCAAGAGCGACGTGATAATCCAGAACAGATCAGAAATGGGAAGAGAATAGCCAAGACTCACCACACAGCATTCACTCGAACTTTTTTGGGAGCCAGATCTAGAGGGAGAGAAGCAGAGTATTACACTGGAGTCCTTTCCTCCTTCCACTGGCAGTGTCACCCCCTGACTGCCTCCAACCTACTGCAGGCTTCAGAAACTCCAGGCCAGAATACAAGATTAGTCCAGCAGGGCTGAAACAGAACCAAGCAGGGAAAGCCCCCCTTTATCATGACAGATGTGATCAGAATGGGCTGACAGAATTTCAGCCTTGGAGCTGAAACTCTCACATTTCCTCGGAAAACTGTGAACTCCGGTCTCTCTCAGCTCTCAGATAAAAATATGGCAAATACACAGCTAGGAGAGAATCAAACTAAGGGTGAAACCAAAACCAGAGCCCAGAGTAATACCAATGAGACAAATCACAGATGGAAGGCCAACATAATGAGACAAAACAGGATGCAGTCTCAAAGTTGGATGGTGTAAAGGGAGCTTTGCCCTATGCCTAACTCCATGTCCTTATCGTGTTTGATGGGGATAGTGTCAAGGTAGCTTTGTTTTCAGTTTAAAAGAGTAGAGAGAATTTTACTCTGTATCTGACAAGATGCTGTACCCTGTCCTTGGAGTGTTTAATGGGACAGTGTCCAGGAAGCTTTGCTTTCAGCTTAAAAAAGTAGATTGAATTATTACTTCAGTTTTTTAAAAAATGTAGAGAAAGCTTTCCTCTGTATCTAATGCCATGCTCTCCCTGTCCTGGACTGTTTGATGGGGACAGTGCAGGTGGAGATGTACTTTAAGTTTAAAAGAGTAGAAGGGACTTTAGACCATAAGCCATAGAAGCAGAAATGAGTCCATTCAGCCCAAGTGTGCTCCTCCATTCAATCATGGCTGATCATTTTCTCAATGCCATTCTCCTGCCTTGTCCTTACAACCTTTGATCCCCTGAACAATCAAGAACCTATCTACCACTGTTTTAAACATAGTCAATGACCTGGCCTCCACAGCCTTCTGTGGCAATGCATTCCATAGATTAGAAACATAGAAGATAGGAGCAGGAAGAGGCCATTCGGCCCTTCGAGCCTGCTCCACCATTCATCACCGTCATGGCTGATTGTCCAACTTAATAGCCTCAACCTGCCTTCTCCATATAATCTTTGATCCCATTCACCCCAAATGCTACATTCCAGCTGCTTCCTAAATACATGTTTTGGTCACAACTCCTTCCTGTGTTAATGAATTCCACAGGCTCATCACTCTTTGGGTGAAGAAATAGCTCCTCGTCTCTGTCATAAATGGTCTCCCTGAATCCTCAGACTGTGACCCCTAGTTCTGGGCACACCCACCATTGGGAACATCCTTGCCGCATCCACGCTGTCTAGTCCTGTCAGAGTTTGATAAGTCTCTGTGAGATCACTCCTCATTAGTCTGAACTCCAATGAAAAGAAAGAATGCTAACCTCGTCAATCTCTCCTCATGCATCAGTCCCACCATCCCTGGAAGCAGCCTGGTAAACCTTCGCTGTACTCCCTCAGCGAGAGCAAGAGCATCCTTCCTCAGAAAAGGAGACCAAAACTGCTCACAATATTCTAGGTGTTGCCTCACCAAGGCCCTGTATAACTGCACCAACCACATCCCTGCTCCTGTACTAAATACCTCTCTCTACTCGGCTCAACATACCTTTTGCCTTCTTTCCCGCCTGCTGCACCTGCATGTTTACCTTCAGCGCCTGGTGCACAAGGACACCCAGGTCCCACTGCACACTCCTCCCTCCCAATTTACAGCCATTCAGCTAGTAACCTGCGTTCTTGTTTTTGCTTCCAAAGTGAATAACCTTACACTTATCCAAATTATACTGCATCTGCCATTTATCTGCCCACTCACCCAACCAGTCCAGATCATGCTGAAGGATCCCTGCACCCTCTCACCTAACTCGGTATCATTCAAAATCTTGGAGATGTTACATTTTGTTTCCTCATCCAAATCGTGAGCATATATTGGGAATAGCTGGGGTCCTAACAACGGTCCCTGTGGCTCACCACTGCTTAATGCCTGACAAATTGAAAAGGATTCATTAATTCCTACTCTTTGATTCCTCCCTGCCAACCAGCTTTCTATCCAGCTCAATACATTTCACCACTCTCTGGCAGAAGTAGTTTCTCTTCATCTCCGTTCTTAAGGATCTTTCCTTTACTCTGTGACTGTGCCCTCAGGTTGTAGTCTCTCCTCCAAATAGAAACATCTTCCCAATGTCCACTCTATCCCAGCCTCTCAGTATCCTGTAAGTTTCAGTTAGATTCCTCCACACACCTTCTAAACTCCATCGAGTATAGATCCAGAGTCCTCAAACATTCCTTGTATGTTAGGCTTTTCATTGCTGGAATCATTCTCATGAAGCTCCTCTGGATCCACTCCAGGGCCAGTACATCCTTCCTGAGGTATGGGGCCCAAAATTGGAGCTCACAATATTCTAAATGTGATCTGACCAGAGGCTTATAAAGCCTCAAAAGTACATTCCTGCTTTTGTATTTTACTCAGCTCGAAATAAATGCCAACATTGTATTTGCCTCCTCACTATCGACTCATCCTACAAGTTAACCTTCAGAGAATCCTCTACTAGGACTGCATGAATTCAGGTAAAAAGTGAGGTCTGCAGATGCTGGAGATCACAGCTGAAAATGTGTTGCTGGTTAAAGCACAGCAGGTCAGGCAGCATCCAAGGAACAGGAAATTCAATGTTTCGGTGAAGGGCTTATGCCCGAAACGTCGAATTTCCTGTTCCTTGGATGCTGCCTGACCTGCTGTGCTTTAACCAGCAACACATTTTCAGCTGCATGAATTCAGGTACACTTTCAACCCTGTCCCTCTTCTCATTGTCATCCCTTTATCCAATGTGCTTAAAGTTAGATTCCTGACCCTTTTCCAAACACTGTCCTTTTTACTCTGTATCTAACCCCAATGCACTGTGTGTCCTTGGAATGTTTAATGGGGACAGAATAGAGGGAGGTTTTCTTTCCGTTTACAAGAGTACAGTTAGCTTTACTTTCAGTACAGTGAGCTCCAATTTTGATCAGCTCAAAATGTAATAACAGCTCATTTTCTAACGACTTGAACAAAGTAACATGTCCCATAGGTTTCACGCAACATTCTGCTGGACATTGTGACACAATGAACGCTAGGAGCTTTTAAGACAGACAAAATGTCAGTCAAAGATGGAGTTTTCCAATGAAAAGGTGAGGGGAAGCAACAGAAAGCTAAAATGATTTTGGGGAGGAAATTCCGAATTGAGGGGGTCAGGCAAAAACTGGGGAATCAAAATGGGAGATGCTAAAGAGTGCAGAATGTGAGGAAGGCAAATAATTGTGGTGCATGAGAGGGAGAGGTTCAGTATGGGGGGGGGGGGGAGGCAGGACCGTGGAAGTGATAGTAACACAATAATAGACAGAATTTTCCAAAGAGATTACACTCACCAAGGGCCAAACACCGTGTGAACTGGTCCAGGGCTGATTTTGACATGCAGTAGGCCACGACTCCAGGGAACTACAGAAAGTGAAGATTTAAAAAAATCACTGTAAATACTGGATACAGGTTCAAGTTTTATGGGAATATCTGTGACTCTTCTCCACCAGCCCTGAACCAAGTCAAATGGTCATTCAGTCTCTCACTGCTCCAGCAGCTCAACAGTGACATCACGGTCCTCATGTCAGTGACAAAATCCTAGCGCTCCCTTCCTAACAGCACTCTGGGCGTTTCCAAGGACTGCACACCTCTACCTTTCCAAGGGCAACCAGGAATAAGCCATAAATACTAGGCCTCGCCAGTGACACTAACTCAATATGAATAAATTATGTAAAAAAAAAACAATTTGTGCATGACAAGGTCCCACAGACAGCAATGTGATCATGAGCTGATATTGTTTGAAGGATAAGTAGGAAAATCCAAAGGGGGTAAGAGGCAGTAAGTACAAAATTAAGTACGAACACATACTTGTAAGGAATGTTGAACTAATAGTAATCATGGACAGCTGATACAGTAAGAGGTAAGGAGCTGGCACTAGTTTACATCTGTTTTCATCGAGAAGGAAGGAGACAACAAAACTGAGCAATAAGTCACAAGGAAGAACTTAGTGAGGTTAGTACAAATTTCGAAAAAGTTAAATATAGCAAATGAAAATCAAATGCAGACAGATGTTCAGGACCTGGTAGCTCCCATAGAATCACAGAAATGCTACAGTGCGGAAGCAGGCCATTCAACCCATCGTCCATACTAATCTTCCAAAGAGCATCGCACCCAGACCCACCCACTAGTCTATCCCTGCATTTCCAATGGCTAATCCACCTAGCCTGCGAATCTCTGAACACTATGGACAGTTTAGCATGGCCAATCCACCTAACCTGCACATCTTTGGATTGTGGGAGGAAACCAGAGCACCCAGAGGAAACCCACGCAGACATGGGCAGACTCCACACAGACAGTTGCCCAAGGGTGGAATCGAACCTAGATGCCTGGCGCTATGAGACAGCAATGCTAATCACTGAGCCACTGTGCTGCCCATCCTGGTGAATGAATGGAAACAGATGCAGGAACTGTACATGCATCAGTGAAAACTTTTTACAAATCCTATTTCAGAATATTTAACATGTCACCAAGAATTCAGACAAGTCTTCTTTGTTTAGCTGTGGTTGCCAGTATAGACCTCTGACATTGCAGCACTCCCTCGGCCTGGACCATGCTCAAGTCTCTAATGTGGGAGATTAACCACACTCTCTCAGTATCATAGATTCAAACTCATGACAGAACAGTGGGGAATGTTACAATCCCAGCCATTCATTACTGGAATCAATAAAGAGTTACAATCAGTGAGTTCTGTTTTTCACACTTACCGATCGCTGGCCATTGACACTGGACACATTGACAATGGAGCCCTGGCTCTGGATGAGATGGGGCACAGCCAGGCGGGTGAGACTGTAGACAGACCTATTGGACAGAACACAAACACACAACGCCGAGAATAGAGAATTGCCCTGAAAGCTCAGCCTTTCCACACGTGGGGGAGTCGAAAACCAGAGGGCGTAGGTTTACAAGGAGAGGAGAAAGATTTAAAAGGGACCTAAGGGGCAACTTTTTCACGCAGAGGGTGGTATGTGTATGGAATGAGCTGCCAGAAGAGGTGGTGGAGGCTGGTACAATTACAACATTTAAAAGGCATCGGGATGGGTACATGAATGGGAAGGGTTTGGAGGGATATGGGCCAAATGCTGGAAAATGGGACGAGGTCAGATTGGGATGTCTGGTTGGCATGGACGAGTTGGACCGAAGGGCTTGTTTCCATGTTGTACAGCTCTATGACATCCTGTAAACAGCTTTAACTAATTGATAGAGAAGGCATTGTGGGGCTAGGTTTATATCAAATCAGGACTATAAAGATAAATCTCAATGGTGAGTAGATAACTCACAGCAACATCAAATTAGCTAGGAATTTTCAGTAATTTTATTAACTGCCTTAGAAGCATTTAGTGGAATTCTGCACCTTCACTAAAACAGTCTGAGACAACAGAGGGGTTTTGTAGCATACTTCAGAGAAATTTATCTTAATAATGTTGAACTTGTTTCATTCATCTTCCCCAACAAACACCCCAGCACAGGGTCAGATACAGAGCAATGCTCCTCGATTCTTTCAAACTCACACTAAAGCTTTTTCTACTCTTTTAAACTGAAAGTAAAGCTCCATCTACTCATTTAAATTGAAAGTAAAGTCTCCCCTACACTATCTCTCTCAATACTCAAACGAGGGACAGCACCAGGTTAGATATTGTGTAGAACTGCCCCAATCCTATTTTCAAACTGAAAGAAAAGCTCGCTCTACAATGTCTCTGTTAAACACTCCCAGGACAGGTAAAGTATAACGTTAGATATTCAGTAAAGCTCTATGTACACTACTCAAAAATCCCCAGGTCAAATACATCATGGGGCGAGATACAGAGTTGCCCTTCCTCTACTCTTTTAAACTGCAAGTAGAGTTTTCTCGACACTGTCCCTTCAAATACTTCCAGAACACATACTGCATAAAGTTAGATGTAGAGTATTGCTCCAAGGGGGAAGAGAGAGGCAAAAAAAAGGAGGGAGCGGGGGGAAGAGACATGGGGAAAGAGAGGGGGAGAAGAGAGAGGAGGAAGGGGACAAGAGGGGGGGAAGACATAGAGAAAGGGGGGGAAGACGAAGGGGAAAAATGGGAGGCAAGGGGGAGGAAGAGGGAACACTGGGGGGGAAGATGTGGGGCAAGGGGGTGAATACGGGGAGGTAATGACTGGGGGAGAGGAGCTGTTTCTCAGGAGTGATGCAGTGAAAATAGCCCAAGAGCTGGCTATACCTGACATTAACATTCATAACTTGGTCAAAGTGTTCCATGTTTGTGGTTTCAATAGTCCCCATGTGCAGTATTCCTGCGCTGTTTACAAGTACATCCAACCGTCCATAGTGATTCAACGTTTCTTCAACCACCTTCTTCACAGTCACCTCATCGGTCAGGTCACCGGGAAGCAGCAGGGGCTGAAGGGGAAACAAAGGGAAACACTGGGCTTATAGCGAAACACACCTAGAGATTTCTCAATTCTCCCTGTAGCTTGGTGGTAATCTCTGGAATGCTCTGGCCCAGAAGGCAGTGGAGGCCAAGTCTTTGGGTACTTTCAAGAAAGAGATGGACAGTGCTCTTAGTCATAGGGGAATCAAGGGTTTGATTAGATTAGATTAGATTAGATTCCCTACGTGTGGAAACAGGCCCTTCAGCCCAAGCAGTCCACACCGACCCACCAAACAGTAACCCACCCAGACCCGTTTCCCTCTGACTAATGCACCTAACATTGCGGGCAATTTAGCATGGCCAATTCACCTGACCTGCACATCATTTGGATCAGTGGGAGGAAACCAAAGCACCCGGAGGAAACCCGTGCAGACACGGGGAGAATGTGCAAACTCTACACAGACAGTCGCCCGAGGCTCGAATCAAACCTGGAACCTTGGTGCTGTGAGACCCAGGATTATGGGGATAAGACAGGAACAGGATACTGATTGTGGATGGTCAGCCATGATCATGATCATTTGTGGGCGGCACGGTGACACAGTGGTTAGCACTGCTGCCTCACAGCGCCTGAGACCCGGGTTCATTTCCCGACTCAGGCGACTGACTGTGTGGAGTTTGCACGTTCTCCCCGTGTCTGCGTGGGTTTCGTCCGGGTGCTCCGGTTTCCTCCCACAGTCCAAAGATGTGCGGGTCAGGTGAATTGGCCATGCTAAATTGTCCGTAGCGTTAGATAAAGGGTAATATGTAGGGGTATGGGTGGGTTGCGCTTCGGCGGGTCGGTGTGGACTTGTTGGGCCGAAGGGCCTGTTTCCACACTGTAAGTAATCTAATCTAATCTAATCTAATAATGAATGGTGGTGCTGGCTCAAAGGGCTGAATGGCCTACTCCTGCACCTATTGTCTAAACTCACTGTGGCACAGGTTCAAAACTAATACAGTGGAGATGGGGAAGGAATCAATTGTTGGATATTTTAGGGTATAAAAGATGTGAACCACTAAGATCCAGGGTGAATCATGAGGATGGCTGCAACAACATTGCCAAGCCATTCCCTCCCCCCACCCACCTCACAGTGGTGCAGTACACCTGGAAATGTCAGATTTCCATTATTGTTTACTCACCAGGCACCCTCCTCCCTCTTCACATGCCTTGCCCACTTTGGTCAGGTTCTCCACATTCCTTCCATTCAGAGCCAATTTGACTCCCAGTCTGGCAAAAAGGATGGCAGTGCCAGCCCCAATTCCTGAACTGGCACCGGTGACGAGTGCCACTTTCCCCTGGAGCGACAGTCTCTGGAAATAGACAAAAACATCAGCTGGCTGGGGTTGGGGGTGGTCAGAAGGGGTGAGAGTGGGGAGAGTAATGGGCAGATGAGAGAGTGGGGGGAGGGGGAGAGTGGGGGGGGGCAGGGGAGAGTGGGGGGAGGGGGGAGAGTGGGGGGGAGTGGAGGGGAACAGGGGAGAGTGATGGGAAGGGGGAAGTGGGGAGGGGGGAGAGTGGGGGGGAACGGGGAGAGGAGGGAGAGTGGGGTGGAGAGTGGGGGAGAGAGGGTGGAGAGTGGGGGGGAAGGGGGAGAGGGTGGAGAGTGGGGGGGAGAGGGTGGAGAGAGGGGGGAGAGGGTGGAGAGTGGGGGGGGAGAGGGTGGAGAGTGGGGGGGGAGGGGGAGAGGGTGGAGAGTGGGGGGGGAGAGGGTGGAGAGTGGGGGGAGAGAGGGTGGAGAGTGGGGGGGAGAGGGTGGAGAGTGGGGGGGGAGAGGGTGGAGAGTGGGGGGGGAGGGGGGGGGGGAAGAGGGTGGAGAGTGGGGGGAGAGAGGGGGTGGAGAGTGGGGGGGAGAGGGTGGAGAGTGGGGGGGAGAGGGTGGAGAGTGGGGGAGAGAGGGGGAGAGTGGGGGGAGAGGTTGGAGAGTGGGGGGGAGAGAGGGTGGAGTGGGGGGGGGGGGGGGAGAGGGGGGAGAGTGGGGGAGAGGGTGGAGAGTGGGGGAGAGAGGGGAGGGGGAGGAGAGTGGGGAGGGGGAGAGTGGGGGGGACGGGGGGAGAGAGTAATAGGCAGGTGAGAGAGTGGGGGGGGGGAGACAGAATGCGGTGAAGGGTAAGAATGAAGAGTGAGGGGTCGAATGGACGCCGCTCAGCCCCTCCCCCCCCCGGGAGCCGCACGGACCTGAGTCACCGCGTCCACCGGCACCGCCGCCATTATCACCAGGAACCGGCCCCAGAGAGACACCGGGGGGTGGGGACAGTGTGTTGTCAGTGTACTGACCCCCTCAGGGGGGTGGGGACAGTGTGTTGTCAGTGTACGGACACCCTCAGGGGGTGGGGACAGTGTGTTGTCAGTGTACGGACACCCTCGGGGGGGGCGGGACAGTGTGGTGTCAGTGTATGACCCCCTCAGGGGGTGGGGACAGTGTGTTGTCAGTGTACGGACACCCTCGGGGGGGGCGGGACAGTGTGGTGTCAGTGTATGACCCCCTCAGGGGGATGGGGACAGTGTGATGTCAGTGTACTGACCCCCTCAGGGGGGTGGGGACAGTGTGTTGTCAGTGTACTATCCCCCTCAGGGGGGTGGAGACAGTGTGATGTCAGTGTATGACCCCCTCAGGGGGTGGGGACAGTGTGTTGTCAGTGTATGACCCCCTCAGGGGGATGGGGACAGTGTGTTGTCAGTGTATGACCCCCTCAGGGGGTGGGGACAGTGTGGTGTCAGTGTACTATCCCCCTCAGGGGGATGGGGACAGTGTGATGTCAGTGTATGACCCCCTCAGGGGGTGGGGACAGTGTGTTGTCAGTGTACCTACCCCTCAGGGGGTGGGGACAGTGTGTTGTCAGTGTATGACCCCCTCAGGGGGATGGGGACAGTGTGATGTCAGTGTACTATCCCCCTCAGGGGGACGGGGACAGTTTGTTGTCAGTGTATGACCCCCTCAGGGGGATGGGGACAGTGTAATGTCAGTGTACTATCCCCTCAGGGGGTGGGGACAGTGTGTTGTCAGTGTACTATCCCCCTCAGGGGGTGGGGACAGTGTGATGTCAGTGTACTGACCCCTCGTTGGGCTGGGTGTGATGATCCTTAAATGCAGGGCAACAACAAGTTTCTCCTCTCTCTCTCATTCCTGCCCCTTTCCTGATTTCAGTCAGTCCCTGTCCACGGCTCTCCTCCGGGGAAGAGTCCTCTCCCCATTACTCTTCACCTTTTCTTATTCACTTTATTTAAGATGTTCATCTGTTTGACCACTTTCTTACTTAGACGTTTCTATATGTGGCTCAGTGCAGAATTTTATTTGAGCATATGGGTGGCTTAGTGGTTAGCACTGTTGCCTCACAGCATCAGGGTCCCAGGTTCAATTCCAGCCTCGGGCGACTGTCTGTGTGGAGTTTGCACATTCTCCCCGTGTCTGTGTGGAATCCACAGATTCTATCAATAAGCACATCGACCTGGATCCAATATACCGGCCACTGCAGCGGACAGCTGGAACTGACAACCGGAAGCGGCAGAGACAAACCACTACAAATGCCGGAGGAAAGATCACAGAAGCGCTTCACAGGAGGCTCCCAAGCACTGAGGATGTCACCGAGACAGGGGACACAAATTCCCAGCTCAACGAACAGAACCACAACAAGGTAATATTTCCTAAAGATTGGCAGTAGCATTAAGCTTCATACAATATCATATGGTCTTATGTGTGGGAAAGACAGAACCTTACAATGCTGTAGACAAATGCCCAATCATGTCTGTTTGGCATCATATCATAAACTATATCATTTTAAGACAAGTCCCTGTATTTGTTAACAAAAATCAAAATTACTGGAGAAACTCAGCAGGTCTGGCAGCATCTGTAGGAAGAAAGCAGTGTTATTCTTTAAAGTCTGATGACTCTTCATCAGAATTCTTCCTATAAAGACTCACACTTGTTAGACCCTTAGATCCACTCAAGTCATAGAGATGTACAGCATGGAAACAGACCCTTCGGTCCAACCCACCCATGCCGACCAGATATCCTAACCCAAGCTAGTCCCACCTGCCAGCACCCGGCCCATATCCCTCCAAACCCTTCCTATTCATATACCCGTCCAAATGCTTCTTAAATGTTGCAATTGTACCAGCCTCCACCATATCCTCTGGCAGCTCATTCCAAACACATACCACCCTCTGCGTGAAAATGTTGCCCCTTAGGTCTCTTTTATATCTTTCCCCTCTCACCCTAAACCTATGCCCTCTAGTTCTGGACTCCCCCACCCCAGGGAAAAGACTTTGCGTATTTATCCTATCCACGCCCCTCATAATTTTGTAAACCTCTATAAGGTCACCCCTCAGCCTCCGATGCTCCAGGGAAAACAGCCCCAGCCTGTTCAGCCTCTCCCTGTAGCTCAGATCCTCCAACCCTGGCAACATCCTTGTAAATCTTTTCTGAACCCTTTCAAGATTCACAACATCTTTCTGATAGGAAAGAGACCAGAACTGCACGCAATATTCCAACAGTGGCCTAACCCATGTCCTGTACAGCCGCGACATGACCTCCCAACTCCTGTACTCAATACTCTGACCAATAAAGGAAAGCATACCAAACGCCTTCTTCACTATCCTATCTACCTGCGACTCCACTTTCAAGAAACTATGAATCTGCACTCCAAGGTCTCTTTGTTCAGCAACACTCCCCAGGACCTTATCATTAAGTGTATAAGTCCTGCTAAGATTTGCTTTCCCAAAATGCAGCACCTCACATTTATCTGAATTAAACTCCATCTGCCACTTCTCAGCCCATTGGCCCATTCAGTCAAGATCCTGTTGTAATCTGAGGGAACCCTCTTCAGTGGTAGCAAGTTACCCAACCACAAGTTGGCACTAGTTGGCATCGCAGTACACAAAAGATCAAGGGATGCGCACATTGCTCATTACAAGCTAACAGTGAAAATTCCAGTGAACCCAGGAGCAGTACTGAACCTCACAGTTTTCAGAAGGAGCATGATATGTGGGTTTTCATTAGCAGGGGGACTGAATTTGAGCCAAGATTATGCTGTAGCTCTATCATGCCCTGGTTAGACCACACTTGGAATATTGTGTTCAGTTCTGGTCATCTCATTAAAGGAAGGATGTGGAAGCTTGAGAGAGGGTGCAGAGGAAATTTACCAGGATGCTTCCTGGATTGGAGGTCCCGTCCAATTAAAGAAAGGTTTAGGGAGCTAAGGTTTTTCTGATTAGAGCGAAGAAGGATGGGAGGTGACTAGATAGAGATGTACAAGATGATGAGAGACATAGATAGACTGAATAGTCAGAGACATTTTCCCAGGGTAGAAATGGCTATCATGAGGGGACATAATTTTAAGGTGATTGGAGGAAGGTTTAGGGGAAATGTCAGAGGTAGTTTCTTTACTCAGAGAGTGGTGGGTGCGTGGAATGCACTACCAGCGGTGGTAGTAGAGTGAGAGACATTATAGGCATTTAACTTGGATAGGCATGGGGCTGATAGTAAAATGAAGGCTATGTAGATTAGTCTGATCTTAGAGCAGGATAAAAGGTCGGCACAACATCGAGGGCCGATAGAACAGTACAGCACAGGACAGCCGATGTTCTAATTCATCACATTCATCAACAGACTGCAGACAAACAGACTGGAAATGTCAAGAAGAGAAACAGCACTTAATGGTACAACACTTTACCTCCCACCTGATGAGAGAAGCACAGAAATCAGTGTGAGTTCAAAGCTTGTGACAGTTGGCAGTCTCCGATTCCATTAGGGAAGTGATCAATGGAAGCGGTGCTGCTGATGAGAGGGTTGCTAGGAAATGAACAGGCATTGGAGCTTTACACAGTTAAAAATCTCCATTGAGTCAGTGGAAAATGTCACCAATGGACAGAAAAAGCTAGACGTTCAAAAGATATACTTACAGCTCACAACGAGCATTTCTGTAGATCATAGCACTAGTAATGTCACAAAGCCAGAAGTCAGGTGACAGAGGGGCATTTTAAAAGCCTAAATAGAATCTAATCATAGGAGATAGATAAGAAGATTTTTGTAGGTATGATAAAATCAGGGGATCCAACAATTAAATAAAAACAAAACACTGCCAAAGCTGGAGATCTAAAACCTGAGGTAACTGAGGAATATGGCAATCCCAGGAGTTGAACTGTCATGTTGGGGGTGTACAGGGGACTGTGCAGTACTGTGTCCAGTTCTGACCACCCTGCTATAGAAGGAGATTATTAAATTGGAGAAGGTTCAGAAAAAAAGACTTACCAGGATGTTGCAGGGAATGGAGGGTTGACTTTTTCCCCTCAAATGTAGGAGGTTGAGGGGTGACCTTATAGAGGTTTATAAAAGCAGGAGGGGCATAGACAAGGTGAATAGAAAGGGTCCTTTCCATTGGGTGGAGAAGTTCAAAACTAGGGGGTATACTTTTAAGGTGAGAGGAGAATGTTTTAAAAAGGACATGACAGACAATTTTATTTCCAGAGAGAGTGGTTCATATGGAATGAACCGCCAGAAAAAGTGGTAGGCAAGCAGGAGCCTGCAACAACACAGCAAGCCAGGCAGCATGGAGAGGTGGAACAGTCAACATTTCGGCTGTATCCCTTCCTCAGGACTTGCGGTGGGAGTAAGGGGAGTTGCAAATATAGGGGGTTTGGGGGGGAAGGGGGGGGGGAAGGGAGGTATGAATCCAGTTGGCAGCACGGAGCAGTGGAAGGGATGAGGAGGGGCTGGGAAGGGGGTCGGGTGATGGAAATGGAGGTTATTTGAAATTGGAGAACTCAATGTTGAGTCCTCTGGGCTGTAGGCTGCCCAGGCAGAAGATGAGGTGTTGTTCCTCTGATTTGCGGTTTAGTTCATCGTGGCAATGGAGGAGGCCAAGGATGGTCATGTTGGAAAAGGAGTGGAAAGGGGTAATAAAATGGGCGGGGACTGGGATGTCAGTTCCTCTCATCGACCCTTCCTTCAGCCACCAACCAGATTCATCCCTCCCATCAACTAACCAGGTCGTACCCTTGACCTGTGTTCACCTATCCCCAACTCACCCTGACCCCCCACCACCACTCCCTTTATTTGCTGCTCCCCTTACACCGACCCCCAATCCTGAAGAAAGGGTACACCCGAAACCTTGACTTCTTGATGCTGCCTGGTTTGCTGTGTTCTTCCAGCTTCCTGCTTGTCTACCTTGGATTCCAGCTTCTGCAGTTTTTTTTTGTCTCTAACTGAGAAGTGATGGATGCAGGTACAGTTACATTACCACACGGCAGTGACCACAGCAGACCCCTCCAGGGTATGTGTAATGTTTGCTAAGTGCAGGAAAGCAGAAGTTTCTCCCGCTCTCCCATTTCTGACTTCTTGCCTCAAAAGACATTTGGATAAGTGTGTGAATAGGAAAGCTTTGGACCAAACGCAGGCAAGTGAGATAAGTTTCGTTTGGGAACATGGTCAGCATGGACTACTTGAACCAAACAGTCTCTTTCCACACTGTATGACTCTGTCTGAAATAAACAGAAAATGTTGGAGAAACTCATCAGGTCTCACAGCATCTTTGGAGAGAGAAACAGATAATGTTGAGGTCCGTGACTCTATTTATTCAGGTCGGCTGACTTTAGATTAGATTACTTACAGTGTGGAAACAGGCCCTTCTGCCCAACAAGTCCACACCGACCCGCAACCCACCCATACCCATACATTTACCCCTTCACCTAACACTACGGGCAATTTAGCATGGCCAATTCACCTGACCTGCACGTCTTTGTGACTGTGGGAGGAAACCGGAGCACCCGGAGGAAACCCACGCAGACACGGGGAGAACGTGCAAACTCCACACAGTCAGTCGCCTGAGTCGGGAATTGAACCCAGGTCTTTGGCGCCGTAAGGCAGCAGTGCTAACCACTGTGCCACCGTGCTGCCCACTAGGTTTATTAAGGTTTCAGCCACCAGGTTTTACTTGAGAAAGTCATGGAAAAGATTGTGTTGTTTTTCAGAAAGTGAAGTTTGGGAAATTGTCCATTTTGCAAAAATAAAAGTGAGAAACCTCAATCCTGTCCAAAAAAACACAGGACTTTCCAAGGAAAGTGATCCTGATATTCAGCACTGCTACATTCAGGAAATAAGAATCTATTTGGGAAAGTGAATAAAACAACATCAGGATGTTGCAGAATTAAAAAGCTTTAAGAATAATAAAAATATACATTAGGAAGAAATGGTAGGAGAAATAATATCAGGGAAAATGGAGGCGTAGAGTGTTTTCTAAATGGAGAAAGACTTCTGAAATGTGAGGCACAAAAGGACTTGGGAGTCTTGGTTCAGGATTCTCTCAAGGTTAACACGCAGGCTGAGCAGACAGTCAGGAAGGTAAATGCAATATTAATATTCGTTTCACAAAGGTTAGAATACAAGAGCAGGTGTATGTTGCTGAGGCTATATAAAGCTCTGTTTGGACCACTTTTGGAATATTGAGAGCAGTTTTGGGCCCCATATTGAAGGAAGGATGATCCTGGGATAAAGAACTTGTCATATGTGGAGCAGTTGAGGGCTCTGTATTTGTACTCAATGAAGGAGGGATCTTATAAAAATTGAAACTAGCAGCAAAGTGAGAGGTTTGGATAGAGTGGCTGTGGAGAAGATGGTTCCACTAACGGGAGAGACTAAGACCCAAGGGCACAACTTCAGATTGAAAGGACCATCCTTTAGGACTGAGATGAAAAGCAATTTCTTCAGGCAGAGAGTGGTTATTCTGTGGAACTCATTGTCACAGAGGGCTGTGGAGACCAAGGCATATAGTGTACTTAACTCAGAGACAGATAGGTTTCTAATTAGTAGAGGATCAAAGATTACAGAGAGAAAGCAGGAAAATAGTGTTGAAACATATCAGCAATGATTGATTAGCAGAGTAACCTCAATAGGCCAAAGAGACCAGTTTTGCTCCTATATCCTGGTGTCTTCTTTCGTTTCAGAGATGGGCCAAATAGAGCTCAGGATTAGACACTTTGGAAAAAGAGTTCTTCAGACAAAGAATTGTTTTTGAGCTACACATAAGCCGAAGAGGTAAATGCACTATAGTTTTCAATAGAACCTACAGCTGATGTTACAGTTAATGACATAAAAGGCAAATGTTTGATAATTATGTTAAAGGACTAATGTTATGGATCAATCCAGACCCCTCAAAATATTTTAAAGTAGCCTAGACCCAAACATTTTATTATTTTAAAGGTCGACATGAAGTTTTTGTTCCAGATGTGATGCGTCTGGTCAAACTACTCTTATGTTAAGATTAGAGTGGTGCTGGAATAGCACAGCAGTTCAGGCAGCATCCGAGGAGCAGGAAAATCGACGTTTCAGGCAAAGGCCCTTCATCAGGAATACAGGCTCTCTGCCTGTATTCCTGATGAAGGGCTTTTGCCCAAAACATTGATTTTCCTGCTCCTCAGATGCTGTCTGACCTGCTGTGCTTTTCCAGCACCACTCTAATCTAGACTCTGGTTTCCAGCATCTGCAGTCATTGTTTTTACCTACTCTTATGTTAAGCAGAACACAATTTATTTAAACAGTATGGTTAAAATGCAAACAAAAAAAAAAGTGGAATTTAGAATTTAACTATTGGAAAACTTAACCAAATAATAGATATTCCTAATTAACTGTTCCAATACAGTAACATCCCACAAACACATCCCTTGGCAGAAAGGTAAATTCAGACACAGATTCTCACATGCAGTTCTCCAATCCAGGAGTAAACAACATCAAGTTTCCTTCCTATCAGAAGGACATTGTGAAACTTGGAAGGGTTCAGAAACAATTTACAAAGATGTTGCCAGGGTTGGAGGGTTTGAGCTATAGGGAGGGGCCAAGTAGGCTGGGGCTGTTTTCCCTGGAGTGTCAGAGGCTGAGGTGTGACCTTATAGAGGTCTATATAATTGATAGGGGCATGGATAGGGTAAATAGACAAGTTCTTTTCACTGGGGTGTGGGAGAACAGAACTAGAGATTTAAGGTGAGAGGGACCTAAGGGGCAACTTTTTCACGCAGAGAGTGGTGCATGTATGGAATGAGCTGCCAGAGGAAGTGGTGGAGGCTAATACAATTACAACGTTTAAAAGGCATCTTCCACAAACAGGATGGATTTAGAGAGATTCGGGGAGAAAGTGAGGACTGTAGATGCTGAAGATCAGAGCTGAAAATGTGTTGCTGGAAAGGCGCAGCAGGTCAGGCAGCATCCAAGGAGCAGGAGAATCGACGTTTCGGGCATGAGCCAAAACATCATCATCATCCTGAAGAAGGGCTTATGCCCAAAATGTTGACTCTCCTGCTGCATGGATGCTGCCTGACCTCCTGTGCTTTTCCAGCAACATTTTCAGCTTAGAGAGATTCGGGCCAAGTGCTGGCAAATGGGACTAGATTAATTTAGGATATCAGGTCAGCATGGACGAGTTGGACCAAGTGGTCTGTTTCCATGCTGTCTCTTGGCTCAGATTTCAGAGAAATTAGCGGCGAAGGATCCTTGACTGAAGCTTTTCACTCTTTCTGGGACCCCAAAACAATTTCTGACTGTTAATGTTAAAACAAAAAGAAAGCCTGGTCGGAGAAAACTAACTGCTCCCCTTCCATTGTTACTAATGTTTCTAAAAAAAAACTTTAAGGTTTCCTAAGTTATTTACTTAAAATGTTTTCAGTAGCAAGTTCATTGTCTCTGCCTTTACAACCTCTCTTCAAAATAAACCCAGGACAAAGTAACCTTTTTAAAGTGACAGCGTTGTCAGGCTAACACTTTTGGCAACCTGATGGTTCCATAGGTAGGTTCATGAGTGGTTTGATGAGTAAAGACCATATTTTTGATTGTTGATTGAATACACTATTAATAAAATGAAAAATGCAAGTCACAAAATAACTAGGACAAGCTTTGAAATGTTAGTCTGTTAGGAAAGTGTAGTTATCATTGGTTGGGTGGTTGGTGATTTCGCTGTTGACATAAGTGCCGTCCAGTGCACTGTATAAAATGCTGGTGTCTGTATCACACTGCAACAACTGAGAGAATAAGTGGATGAGATTGGCTGTTTTTCGATAGTTATCAGTTATTCACACTGTTCTTGCAGAGATGAGAATCCTGTAAAGTTGAACATTGTACTGTTCTGGAAGTTAGACCCTTCCACCCACTTCCTCCATCCCATCTAATTGGATATCTCCTGCCTAATGTCGTGAACCTGCCACCTCTTGCATCCTCACTCTTCACTTACTGTTTGCCCCCATCCCCATCTGTCAGCTCCAATAGCAGAGTTCAATCTCTCAGTAACAATAGTGTTGTGGGGAAAAACACCAGTCTTGGAGTTGAAGCCCGACTCTGACTCCAAGAGCTTATTGCATAAGGAAATACCGGTACAGAAAGACATCAGGAGCACAGTGGTCAGCTGAGAGTCTTCTCTGGACTCAAGAGCACGTCAAGAAACTTTTATACTTCTTGTGATACAATAGGTCAGTGATGAGATTATTGTCTTTGTAACATTGTTTATTTATGGCAATCATTGCAGAATTGTTGATAGTTTCGATACAGTCGTTGTCAGTTCCAGCGCAGCCTTTGTTAATTTCTGTGTGGTCATTGTCAGTTTCAGCGTAGACATTGCCCATTTCAATGTCTGCACAGGAATCCATTGCTGTAGTAATGGGCGCTAATTGCTCTTCCTGAGAAGGATGATTGGTGCAGCCCTGGCTATTAGCATTTCGTATCAAGTCTGTATTAAACTGTTCGCATTTTTATGAGAGGTGTTGGCTGGACACAGATACTTTGGCGGGCAGTGTTTATTACTCATATATATTCTCTCCCCAACCCCTTTTAAACTAATCAACTGGGTTTTGATTGCATTCTGGTGGCCCTAGGCAGTGTCTGTATCTGCTCTGCTGTTTCTCTCCATATTGTGATCCGGCGGCCATCTTGTGTGTCAAGTTGGCCAACTGATGGCTTAGCAGCCATCTTGTGTGTCTGTGTGCCAAGTGTCACCCTGCCCTGTGCCATCTCCCTCTTCAATACTGTGTTGGAATTCACCCCCAAAACAAAGTTATCCCTCTGTCCCTTCCTTTCAAACACTTCTCTATCTTCCCACTATTTAATCGTCTTTGTCCTCCCCTCTCCAATGGGAGATGACTCAGTGCATGTCAGACTATAAATGGCACAGTTGGTCCTTGTTACAATCCAGTATGGGTGTGCAATTCCTTACTGAAGTACACAACTGGTATCAGGACAAGCAAGAGAAAATTCATTTTAATCAAATTCACAAGGAATCAAATGGGTGTGATATAAGAGTGTACTTCCCACTTAAGATCCATTTAATGGCAGTGGAAAAATCAGAAAGCTTGGGGCAGAGCCACAAACTCTCCTCATGCCATTTCTGTGAACGCCAATGATTTCTTTCTGCAACTTGACTTCCTTTCATCTGTTACTGACAACCAACAAACCAACCACACAGACCTCAATAAACTCCCAGCTAATGGCTAGAGATCATGTGAAACCCACTCCCTTATTTCTGGCCGCTTTATTCCTATCCCTGACACAGATTGAAAGATTTAAAAGTTTGCCAGGTATATTCTCGGCACTGACCATGGATCCACAGTCAAGACTGTAAAGCACAGGGTAACAATCTTAACCCAGTTCCTGCAATACTGTTTGCATCTACATCAGCCAATATAAAGATCACCATCCACAACAGAAATTACTTAAAAACAGGCTTTATATTTCACCCTATATGTGAAAAGTTCTTTTCAATAATTACACCTTTGAATGCTATAAAAACACTTCAAGTTTGTTTGTGTAAGATATATATAAGGAGTTCTCCGAAGCAATGAAAACAATGATCAGACCCAATTTAGCTGCTGCCTGATACCAGCAACTCCATGCTTCAGATCGAGGGGGTTAGTACAGTGACAGGCAAACCATATCCCAAATCAAGTCCAGCTGAAATCTAAATCAAGTATTAAGAAATCCCATTTCAGAATATTTATACCTGCAGTTTCAATGTCCATTCTCTCCTCTGAGATTGATGTGCAGACTCCCAACCTTTCAGTTTGACATCACTTAATTAGCAATTCCCTTCATTTACTGGGCAGGGACCAGGGCTTCCCAAAGTGGATGGCAACACCCCAATGGGATGCAAGCCAAATTTCGGGGGGTGTGAACTCAAAGGCAGCAATGGTCATTGTGGAGCTCCACCCACTCCATCCCCTGCCCCTCGAGGTGTTCTCCTTCCTCCCTCCACTCAGTTCTCACTAAGAGGTTACAATCATTTCAAGCCTCTAAACTGAGCCACAGTGAGAAATAGTTTTGGAAGCACTGGGCTGGGAACTCATCTGACCAGGGGAGGGAAAGAGAGGAATAAACAAGGGAGAGAGTGAGACAAGAAGTGAACAAGAGGATGAGCAAGTGAAAGAATGTGAGATACAAGGGGTGGAGGAGAGAGAGAGAGAGAGAGAGAGAGAAAGGAGTAACAAGCGAAAGAGGAGGAACCAACAAGTGGGAGACAGAACAGAAGTGACAGAGTACAACAGCAAGAGACATGGAATGAATATGTAGATTGGAGGGGGGGGGGGGGGGAGAAAGAGGCAGAGAAAATGCAGAGAGAATAAGATGGAGGATTGGAGATAGAGGGAGGGAAAGATAGACAGCGTGTCAGTGGGAGCATCACGCGCAGTCCTTGCAATCCCTGTGATTCCAGGGATCACATCCAGATGAGCAGTGGAAAACTTTGTGGTTCATAGAGAGGGTAGCTCTCATTGATTTGATCTTCTGTCAGTCTCTGCTAGCATCCCAGCAGCTTGACCACAGTCCTCAGTCCCACATGATGCCTCTGGTCTGACAGCCACACCTGGGATCAGAGTGCAAATGGATTGGCATGAATAACAACGTCTTTGATGCGGACATCAGTCAGTGGTCTGAATGTTTTCTCATTAACTGGAAGCTTTTCCAGTTCATCGAGAGTCTCTAGCCCATCGATTACCCTGTAAGCGGAAAAGAGAAAGACAACATGAGAAAGGGAACTCGTTTCTCTGGAATTTAGAATAGCAAGGGCCAATTTGATTCAAGCTTTCGAGATGTGAAGATGAGTTTGGGACTAAGTCTAAATTTTAAAGCCAGGTCTTGCAGGAGTGAAATTGGGCAACACTTCTGCATGGGGAGGGCATGTTCGGTCATCTCCTCTGCACAGAAGCTCTTACCTCCTTCCACCTATCCCACCTCCATCGCCCCTCCCCCTAGTCCCTCCTCCCTACCTTTTATCTCAGCCGGCTTGGCTCTCTCTCTCTTATTCCTGATGAAGGGCTTATGCTCGAAACGTCGAATTCTCTATTCCTGAGATGCTGCCTAACCTGCTGTGCTTTGACCAGCAACACATTTGCAGCTGTGATCTCCAGCATCTGCAGACCTAATTTTTTACTCGAAGATTTTAACCTACTGCGAATCCTCTTACAAGGATGCCTTCCTTGAAGAAGCTCTCTTCCTCCCTCTACAAGGATTTCAGTGAGTCCCTCCCTCACTGCACCCCCCAGGTCATCTCCTCTGCACAGAAGCTCTTACCTCCTTCCACCTATCCCACCTCCATCGCCCCTCCCCCTAGTCCCTCCTCCCTACCTTTTATCTCAGCCGGCTTGGCTCTCTCTCTCTTATTCCTGATGAAGGGCTTATGCTCGAAACGTCGAATTCTCTATTCCTGAGATGCTGCCTAACCTGCTGTGCTTTGACCAGCAACACATTTGCAGCTGTGATCTCCAGCATCTGCAGACCTCATTTTTTACTCTTTCTTCCACAAGCAGCATTTGATCAATGAAGAGTCACATGATCAGCACTGAATAATGGAACAAGCTCAAGTTAGTAAATGGTCTTACTCCTGTTCAGCTTTGTTACACTGAGTGTTTACTCCACACTGACAGACACGAGCAGTAATTGTACCTCCTTTCATAGCTGCCCCTCATACACAAAACTACATTCACAGCTCAGTCAGCAGCTGTCACTACACACAAAACTCCCACTTATCGGCCCAAATTTAACATCAAACTGCAGTTCCCAATAAGATTAATTAATGGTTCATGATAAGACCACCCTTCGTTCCTGTCGAACAGACCCACAACATACACTGACGTTAATACTCTGTACTCAGATCTGTAACAGGTTCATTGAATTTGATGTGTGAAAGACACTAATGACACTTGCTGTTACCCTCTGTGTTCAATGGATGGCAGGAAACAGGGTGGTACAGGCAAATCCTCAATAGGTGAACAGGTTTAATAGGAAGCACACTAGCTTTCGGAGCGACGCTCCTTCATCAGGTGATAGTGGAGGGCTCGATCATAACAGAATTTATAGCAAAAATTTGCAGTGTGATGTAACTGAAATTATACATTGAAAAATTGATTGTCTGTTAAGCCTTTCATCTGTTAGAATACAGTGAGAGTTTCACTTCTTTCATGTGTAAATCACAAAACCCTTTTTTTTTAACAAAGTTGCATTCTCGGGTTAGCTGTTAACAATGGCGATAGCTAGACAATATGTTGAAATACATCATCTATTGCATCCGCTGCACCCGATGTGGCCTCCTCTACATTGGGGAGACGGGCCGCTTACTTGCGGAACGCTTCAGAGAACACCTCAGGGACGCCCGGACCAACCAACCCAACCACCCGTGGCTCAACACTTTAACTCTGCCTCCCACTCCACCGAGGACATGCAGGTCCTTGGACTCCTCCACCGGCAAAACATAACAACACGACGGTTGGAGGAAGAACGCCTCATCTTCCGACTGGGAACCCTCCAACCACAAGGGATGAACTCGGATTTCTTCAGTTTCCTCATTTCCCCTCCCCCCACCTTGTCTCAGTCGGTTCCCTCAACTCAGCACCGCCCTCCTAACCTGCAATCTTCTTCCTGACCTCTCCGCCCCCACCCCACTCCGGCCTATCACCCTCACCTTGACCTCCTTCCACCTATCCCACCTCCATCGCCCCTCCCCCAAGTCCCTCCTCCCTACCTTTTATCTTAACCTGCCTGCCACCCTCTCCTCATTCCTGATGAAGGGCTTATGCCCGAAACGTCGAATTTCCTGTTCCTTGGATGCTGCCTGACCTGCTGTGCTTTAACCAGCAACGCATTTTCAACTGTAATCTCCAGCATCTGCAGACCTCATTTTTTACCCCAATATGTTGAAGGTGTTCTCTATGACCTGATGTTTAGATTGATTATAATCTAAAAAGTGAGATAAGAGTTTTACATAAATTCATACAGTTTTTGAGCTCAGAGTTCTACATGAATGCATGCTACATATTGTCTAGCTATCACCATTGTTAACAGCTAACCCAAGAATGCACCTTTCAAAAAAAAGGTTTTGTGATTTACACATGAAAGTAGTAAAACTATCACTGTATTCTAACAGTTGAAAGGCTTAACAGTTACATCACACTGCAAATTTTTGCTATAAATACTGTGTTACGATCAAGCCCTCCACAATCACCTGATGAAGGAGCATCGCTCCGAAAGCTAGTGTTCTTCCAATTAAACCTGTTGGACTATAACCTGGAGTTGTGGGATTTTAACTTTGTACACCCCAGTCCAACACCGGCATCTCCAAATTTCAATAGGTGATGCCTGGATGACTTTTAAAAAAAAAGAGACCAATTCCACTCTACGTAGGAGAATAGATAAGACAGGCTGCGAAGTGACCCTTCTCTGTAAATGTGTGACACTGTAATTACATGTCTGGAACAGCACTTTTACAACATGACACATGGATGTTTCTAATAAAAACAGAAGCAAAGTTCCCTTCATGGCTTCTCAGACACTGAAACAGTCAACACGTATGCAGCAAGCCCAGGATAATACCCATGCTTGAAGTGAGAAGTGGCAAGTAACATTCTGAATACAATAATGCCAGGCAATAGCTAACTTCAACAAGACAGAATTTAACTATCTCCCTTTGACATTCAACAGCAGTGCCAAAACTGTATCCCTTCCCATTATCAATATCCTGTGGTTACCACTGACCAAAAAATGGACCAACAATGTTAATACTATGGCTACAAGAGCTGGCCAAAGGCTGGAAATTCAGTCGCAAGTAACCTCCTGACTGCACAAAGCCTATCCACCACGTGCAAGGCACAACAGTGTAATGGAATGCTCCCCACTTGCCTGGACGAGTGCAGCTACAATAACACTCAAGAGGCTTGATATCATCCAGGACAAAGCAGCCCCCGCTTAACTGGCACTATATCCATCACCTTCAATACTCATTCTATCCACCATCAACATTCAAGAGGAGCTGACGCTAACCACCTACAAGATGCACTGCAAAAATTCTGAAATCCTTTATTTGCACGTTCCAATACCATCACCACCCACTTTACATGGACAAGGATAGTGGAAACATGGGAACACCACCACAGGCAAGTTCCCCTCAAACCACTCACCATCCTGATTTGGAAACATATCACTGGACTAAGAGAGGGCTAAGAAGAGCCAGGAGGGGACATGAGAAGTTGTTAGCCGACAGGATCAAGGAAAACCCCAAGGCTTTCTATAGATATATCAGGAATAAAAGAATAACTAGAGTAAGATTAGGGCCAATCAAAGATAGTAGTGGAAAGTTGTGTGGAATCGGAGGACATGGGGAAGTGCTTAATGAATACTTTTAGTCAGTATTCACATTGGAAAAGGGCAATGTTAGTGAGAATACGGAGATACAGGCTACTAGATTAGATGGGATTGAGGTTGACAAAGAGGACGTTTTAGCAATTTTGGAAGATCTGATAATAGATATGACCCAGGGCTGGTTGGAATTTATCCTCAGATTCTCTGGGAAGCCAGGGAGGAGACTGCACAACCTTTGGCTTCGATCTTTATGTCATTGTTGTTGACAGGAGTAGTGCCAGAATTCTGGAGGATAGCAAATGTTGTCCCCTTGTTTAAGGAGGGGAGTCAGGACAACCCTGGTAATTATAGGCCTGTGAGCCTTACTTTGAAGCTGGGTAAGGTTTTGGAAAAGGTTATGAGAGATAGGATTTATAATCATCTGGAAATGAATAATTTGATTAGGGATACTCAACACAGTTTGTGAAGGTAAAAACAATGACTGCAGATGCTGGAAACCAGATTCTGGATCAGTGGTGCTGGAAGAGCACAGCAGTTCAGGCAGCATCCAACGAGCAGCAAAATCGACGTTTCCGGCAAAAGCCCTTCATCAGGAATAAAGGCAGTGAGCTGGAAGAATGGAGAGATAAGCTAGAGGAAGGTGGGGGTAGGGAGAGAGTAGTATTTGTGAAGGCTAAGTCGTGCCTCACTAACTTCATTGAGTTCTTCGAGAAGGTGACAAAACAGGTAGATGAAGGTAAAGCAGTTGATGTGGTGTATATGGACTTCAGTAAGGCATTTGATAAGGTTCCCAATGGTAGGTTATTGCAAAAAACATGGAGGCATGGGATTGAGGGTGATTTAGTAGTTTGGATCAGAAATTGGCTAGCTGAAAGACGACATAGGGTGGTGTTGATGGGAAACATTCATCCTGGAACTTAGTTACCAGTGGTGTGCCACAAGGATCTGTTTTGGGGTCACTGCTGTTTGTCATTTTTCTAAATGATCTTGATGTGGGCGTAGAAGGATGGGTTAGTAAATTTGCAGATGACACTAAGGCAGGCAGAGTTGTGGACAGTGCCGAAGGATGTTGTGGGTTACAGAGAGACATATATAGGATGCAGAGCTGGGCTGAGAAGTGGCAAATGGAGTTCAATGTGGAAAAGTGTGAGGTAGTTCACTTTGGAAAAAGTAACAGGAACGCAGAATACTGGACTAATGGTAAAATTCTTGGCAATGTAGATGAACAGAGAGATCTTGGTGACCTGGTGCATAAACCCCTGAAAGTTGTCACAGAGGTTGATAGGGTTGTGAAAAGGCATATGTTGTGTTGGTGTTTATTGGTAGAGGGATTGAGTTTTGGAGCCACGAGGTCACACTTCAGCTGGACAAGACACTGGTAAGGCCACACTTGGGAATATTGCGTGCAGTTTTGGTCACAGCATTATAGGAAGGATGTGAAAGCTTTCGAAAGGGTTCAGAGGAGATTTACGAGGATGTTGCCTGGTATGGAAGGAAGGTCTTATGAGGAAAGGCTGAGGGAACTGAGGCGGTTTTCGTAAGAGAGAAGAAGGTTGAGAGGTGACTTCATCGAAACATAGAAGATAATCAGAGGGTGAGAGAGGGTGGACAGTGAGAGCATTTTTCCTCTGATGGTGAATGTTAACACGAGGGGACATAGTTTTAAATTGAGGGGTGATAGATTTAGGACAGATATCCGGGGTAGTTTCTTTACTCGGAGAATTGTAGGGGCGTGGAATGGCCTGTCTGCAACAATAGTAGACTCACCGATGTTAAGGGTATTTAAATGGGCATTGGCCATATATATGGATAATAATAGAATGGTGTAGGTTAGATGGGCATCAGATTAATTTCACAGGTTTGTCCAACGACGAGGGCCGAAGGGCCTGTACTGCGCTGTAACATTCAATGTTCTTTGTTTCTTCAGTATCACCAGGTCAAAATCTTGGAATCCCTTTCCTATCAGCACTTTGAATGTTCCTACACTGAAATAATTAGGAATGGGTTGCCACAACACCTATATCCCATGAACTGATAGATTTAAAAAAAAATTATATTACTGTTAACAGGGCTAGGCTAGTGTGATAGCCACACACTTGTGTTGCTGAAAAATGTGTTGCTGGAAAAGCGCAGCAGGTCAGGCAGCATCCAAGGAGCAGGAGAGTCAACGTTTTGGGCATGAGCCCTTCATGTCCGAAACGTCGATTCTCCTGCTCCTTGGATGCTGCCTGACCTGCTGCGCTTTTCCAACAAGACATTTTCAGCTCTAATCTCTAGCATCTGCAGTCCTCAATTTCACACACTTGTATTGTCCTGGCAGAGTACTTTCCTACAAAGGTAAGAGCACCCTGCAAAAAACAGTCAAGAAGTTGAATGCTCCGCAGGGCCAGAGGGACCAGCAGACATGGCCTGTACCACAGTGTGATATGAACAAACCTACTTTCCAAACACCGTGTACTTCATGTCGAGCTGAGGCTGCTTCCCATACGTGATGAAGAATTGTGACCCATTTGCGTTAGGGCCGTTGTTTGCCATGGAGACAACTCCTCTGACGTTGTGCTGAAAAAGATCACAACAGGAAGGTGAAAAAGGAGTCACAAATAAACATCACAGTCGGACACCCCCTTTGCTGGTCTCAGTCACCCACGCAGATCCCACCCGGGGAGTTGAGGGGCATCCCCTGCTCTGATCCCACCCAAACAGATCACGCTCTGATTTTACTGCCGTTCATTGGGTATCAGGTTATGATGATCAAAACAAAGTTAGAAACATGTAGAATCACCTTAAGATGTTCATTAATCTCATCTTCAAACCTGCCACCCCAGATACTGGATCCTCCTTTCCCTGTGCCTGTGGGAGAATACAGCAATACAGGCCATCACCATAACAATAACTTGTGATTTACATAAAACTTTCAATATTGTAAATCATTCCCCATATGGCAGGAATGATTCTCAAACAAAATCACAGAGGAATTGAAGGGTAGATACCAATATTGTCAAGAAAGAGATAGGTTAAAAAGGAGGACAAGGGGTATGGAGAGTATTGTTGATGAAGGGCTTTTCCCGAAATGTCGATCATTGTGCTTCTCGGATGCTGCCTGACCTGCTGTGCTGTTCCAACACCACACTTTGACTACGGAGAGTATTGGAGAGCACAGCGCCCTGCTGCCTGAAACTAGGTTCACCAGGAATAAGGTTACCTGTAGGGTCGCCGGTCTGCACAATGAACCCTTTGATGTTGCGGTGGAACAAACATCCATTGTAGTAATCACTAGCACACAAAGCCAGGAAATTCTACAGGGAAAAAAAAAGAGGGAAAATAAGAGAATTCCCAGCATTTGTAGAAAAATATAAACAAAGAAACTGATATGCTGTAGTGTTGTACAGGGACAGACCTGCCCCCACCAGTACTGTACCCCAGTGTTATACAGGGACAGACCTGTCCCCCACCAGTACTGCACCCCAGTGTTATACAGGGACAGACCTGTCCCCCACCAGTACTGCACCCCAGTGTTATACAGGGACAGACCTGTCCCCACCAGTACTGTACCCCAGGGTTATACAGTGACAGACCTGTCCCCACCAGTACTGTACCCTAGTGTTATATAGTGACAGACCCGTCCCCACCAGTACTGTACCCCAGTGTTATACAGGGACAGACCTGTCCCCCACCAGTACTGCACCCCAGTGTTATACAGGGACAGACCTGTCCCCACCAGTACTGTACCCCAATGTTATACAGTGACAGACCTGTCCCCACCAGTACTGTATCCCAGTGTTATACAGTGACAGATCGGTCTCCACCAGTATTGTACCCAGTGTTATACAGTGACAGACCTGTCCCCCCCATTACTGTATCCCAATGTTATACACAATAACTGACCTGTCCCCCAAGTACCCTCCCCACCTTTTATCTTAGCCTGCTGGATACACTTTCCTCATTCCTGAAGAAGGGCTCATGTCCGAAACGTCGAGTCTCCTGCTCCTTGGATGCTGCCTGACCTACTGCGCTTTTACAGCAACACATTTGCAGCTCTGATCTCAAGCATCTGCAGTCCTCACTTTCCCCCAGTACTGTACCCCTGTGTTATACACCGACAGACCTGTCACCACCAGTACTGTACCCCAGTGTTATACAGGGACAGACCTGTCCCCACCAGTACTATACCCCAGTGTTATACAGTGACAGACCTCTCCCTCCTGTACTGTACCCCAGTGATATACAGTGACAGACCTGTCCCCACCAGTACTGTACCCCAGTGTTATACAGGGACAGACCTGTCCCCACTAGTACTGTACGCCAGTGTTATACAGTGACAGACCTGACCCCACCAGTACTGTACCCCAGTGTTATACAGTGACAGACCTGTCCCCACCAGTACTGTATCCCAGTGTTATACACAATGACAGACCTGTCCCTCCAGTACTGTACCCCAGTGTTATACAGTGACAGACCTGTCCCCACCAGTACTATACCCCAGTGTTATACAGTGACTGACCTGTCCCCACCTGTACTGCACCCCAGTGTTATACAGTGACAGACCTGTCCCCACCAGTACTGTACCCTAGTGTTATATAGTGACAGACCTGAGCCCACCAGGAATGTACCCCAGTGTTATAAAGGGTCAGACCTGTTTCCCCCCCCATTACTGTATCCCAGTGTTATACAGTGACAGACCTGCCCCCCAGTACTGTACCCCAGTGTTATACAGTGACAGACTTGTCCCCACCAGTACTGTACCCCAGTGTTAAACAGTGACAGACCTATCCCCACCAGTACTGTACCCTAGTGTTATATAGTGACAGACCTGTCCCCACCAGTACTGTATCCCAGTGTTATACACAATGACAGACCTGTCCCTCCAGTACTGTACCCCAGTGTTATACAGTGACAGACCTGTCCCCACCAGTACCGTACCCCAGTGTTATACAGTGACTGACCTGTCCCCACCTGTACTGTACCCCAGTGTTATACAGTAACAGACCTGTCCCCACCTGTACTGTACCCCAGTATTACACACAATGACAGACCTATTCCCCCCAGTACTGTATCCCAGTGTTATACAGTGACAGACCTGTCCCCCCAGTACTGTACCCCAGTGTTATACAGTGACAGACCTGTCCCCACCAGTACCGTACCCCAGTGTTATACAGTGACTGACCTGTCCCCACCTGTACTGTACCCCAGTGTTATACAGTGACTGACCTGTCCCCACCTGTACTGTACCCCAGTGTTATACAGTAACAGACCTGTCCCCACCAGTACTGCACCCCAGTGTTATACAGTGACAGACCTGTCCCCACCAGTACTGTACCCTAGTGTTATATAGTGACAGACCTGAGCCCACCAGGAATGTACCCCAGTGTTATAAAGGGTCAGACCTGTTTCCCCCCCCATTACTGTATCCCAGTGTTATACAGTGACAGACCTGCCCCCCCAGTACTGTACCCCAGTGTTATACAGTGACAGACTTGTCCCCACCAGTACTGTACCCCAGTGTTAAACAGTGACAGACCTATCCCCACCAGTACTGTACCCTAGTGTTATATAGTGACAGACCTGTCCCCACCAGTACTGTATCCCAGTGTTATACACAATGACAGACCTGTCCCTCCAGTACTGTACCCCAGTGTTATACAGTGACAGACCTGTCCCCACCAGTACCGTACCCCAGTGTTATACAGTGACTGACCTGTCCCCACCTGTACTGTACCCCAGTGTTATACAGTAACAGACCTGTCCCCACCTGTACTGTACCCCAGTATTACACACAATGACAGACCTATTCCCCCCAGTACTGTATCCCAGTGTTATACAGTGACAGACCTGTCCCCCCAGTACTGTACCCCAGTGTTATACAGTGACAGACCTGTCCCCACCAGTACCGTACCCCAGTGTTATACAGTGACTGACCTGTCCCCACCTGTACTGTACCCCAGTGTTATACAGTAACAGACCTGTCCCCACCAGTACTGTACCCCAGTATTACACACAATGACAGACCTATTCCCCCCAGTACTGTATCCCAGTGTTATACAGTGACAGACCTGTCCCCCCAGTACTGTATCCCAGTGTTATACAGTGACAGACCTGCCCCCCAGTACTGTACCCCAATGTTATACACTGACAGACCTGTCCCCCCAGTACTATACCTATGTTACAGAGTGATAGACCTACCTGTATTTTTCTGTATTCTAATGCACATTTCGCCTTAACTGTGGCTTCCATAATTGTTGAAAATACACCAACTGACAATTTGTCTGTTATTTGAAAGGTTTAGCAAATCTTTCACATTTTTGTATTTAATATAGAATTCATAAATACCTTATTAACTTTCTGCTTGGTAATTTATTAACATCATTATTTTAATTCAGTACATCTTTTCCTTCTAAATTTCACCATTTCATACTGACCGATATCCTGCTGAAATATGTTGCCACCAATCCTACTTTCTATTTGGCCATATTTGTTGACCTTAGAATATTATTTCCTTCAACCAGGTCCCTCCCATATGTTTCCAAGAAAATAACAATCACAGTCCTAACACTGATGACCCCCAGCGTGTATTCCACTCCCATCTGGAAATATCCATTCAATGACACTCCCACCTCCTCTCCCCCATTATCTGATCCATCGTATGGCTGCCTAGGTGACAGTGTGATGAGGATAGTGTTATGAAGATGTGGGTGAATTATACCTTTTAAGAGAGTTAAAAGCTAGTAGTGACAGCACTAAGTGTTCTCGATAACACACAATGTAATGTGCTCCAGCACTGGAGTAGCTGGTTGCCTGGAAACGAAAAAAAAACTGGTTCGAGTTCAGCCAGTTTAAATTTTACTCCGAAAATATCAAACTCCAATCAAGTTTGAGTTGAGTATTTTGACAATCTCAAAAGCCAATGACACAATCCAATGCTCTGGGGCATAAGACCAGGAAAAAATTAAACAGTTGAGTGGAGAACTGCCAAGGCCCAGCATGTAAACAGACTGCCTGAAAAATAACTCTTAAAAGGTATGTTATCAATCAGTAACCAGAATCCCTAAGACGGCGATGACACAGGAAGATCCAAATATAAGAACCGTATGCTGCCTGGTTTTGAGATAAGAAGTTTTGTTTTGTAAATAAGGAGGAAGTGCTGGATGTCTTGAAACGGTTAAAAGTGGAAAAATCCCCAGGACCTGATCAGGTGTATCCTACAGCTCTGTGGGAAGCTAGAGAAGTGATGCTGGGCTCCTTGCTGAGATATTTGTATCATCAATAGTCACAGGTGAGGTGCCGGAAGACTGGAGGTTGGCAAACGTGGTGCCACTGTTTAAGAAGGGCGGTAAGGACAAGCCAGGGAACTATAGACCGGTGAGCCTGACCTTGGTGGTGGGCAAGTTATTGGAGGGAATCCTGAGGGACAGGATGTACATATATTTGGGAAGGCAAGGACTGATTCGGGATAGTCAACATGGCTTTGTGCGTGGGAAATCATGTCTCACAAATTTGCTTGAGTTTTTTGAAGAAGTAACAAAGAGGATTGATGAGGGCAGAGTGGTAGATGTGATCTATATGGACTTCAGTAAGGCGTTCGACAAGGTTCCCCATGGGAGACTGATTAGCAAGGTTAGATCTCACAGAATACAGAGATAACTAGCCAATTGGATACAGAACTGGCTGAAAGGTAGAAGCCAGAGGGTGGTGGTGGAGGGTTGTTTTTCAGACTGGAGGCCTGTGACCAGTGGAGTGCCACAATGATCGGTGCTGGGTCACTACTTTTTGTCATTTACATAAATGATTTGGAAGCGAGCATAAGATGTACAGTTAGTAAGTTTGCAGATGACTCCAAAATTGGAAGTGTAGTGGACAGCAAAGAAGGTTAACTCAGATTACAACAGGATCTTGACCAGATGGGCCAATGGGCTGAGTGGCAGATGGAGTTTAATTCAGATAAATGTGAGGTGCTGCATTTTGGGGAAAAGCAAATCTTAGCAGGACTTATACACTTAATGGTAAGGTCCTAGGGAGTGTTGCTGAACAAAGAGACCTTGGGGTGCAGGTTCATAGCTCCTTGAAAGTGAAGTCGCAGGTAGATAGGATAGTGAAGGCGGCATTTGGTATGCTTTCCTTTATTGGTCAGAGTATCAAGTACAGGATACTGTTGCAGCTGTACAGGACATTGGTTAGGCCACTGTTGGAATATTGCGTGCAGTTCTGGTCTCTTTCCTATCGGAAAGATGTTGTGAAACTTGAAACGGTTCAGAAAAGATTTACAAGGATGTTGCCAGGGTTGGAAGATCTGAGCTACAGGGAGAGGCTGAACAGGCTGGGGCTGTTTTCCCTGAAGCGTCGGAGGCTGAGGGGTGACGTTATAGACGCTTACAAAATTATGAGGGGCATGGATAAGGTAAATACGCAAAGTCTTTTCCCTGGGGTCAGATATAAAAGAGACCTAAGGGGCAACTTTTTCACGCAGAGGGTGGTACGTGTATGGAATGAGCTGCCAGAGGATGTGGTGAAAGCTGGTACAATTGCAACATTTAAGAGGCATTTGGATGGGTTTGAATAGGAAGGGTTTGGAGGGATACGGGCCGGGTGCTGGCAGGTGGGACTAGATTGGGTTGAGATATCTGGTCGGCATGGACGGGTTGGACTGAAGGGTCTGTTTCCGTGCTCTACATCTCTATGACTCTATGACCCTGAATCTTAATTGGAATTTTGAAGTATTATAGAAGGGAAGGTAAAACATAGGTTAGAGTAAGGACTTGTGAATAATTGTTAGTAAATTATTCTCCATTGTACTTTAAGAAATAAGATTGTTAATTTTTATTTTAAATAGTTCTTGGCCACTTGAATTTTTACAGATTACTGCACAGAATAAATTAAAACCATCAACACAGAAAATATTTAAGCAAGAGGGTTTACCCCTTGAAATAAGAGTTCTGTGCAAACCAAGCAGCTTCAGTGTGGAACTAATAGGTGAGCAAACAGCAGCAACTGGTACTACCCAGCACCGGTACTAACTAACTAACTAGCTAAGCAGTTTTATTCAAGCTATCATTCCTCAGTCACCGCCACTGTAGACAGCAATCAGCACCGACACTCACTATCACTATCGCCATCCCTGACATTTCCTCCAGACTACCTTTTCACACAACAACTCCAGTTCCCAGTCCCCTCTCTCTGCAATCCCCACGAGTTCCCTGTCCTCTCTCCCCTACCCCACTGACCCCCTTCACCAGCTGCTTTACCTCCATCCTCACCCCAACGATCTCCAACCTACCCCGCAGCTCTCCCGCCTCACAGCCCCCCACCCCAGCACTCCCCCCTCACAGCTCCCCACCCCAGCTCTCTCCCCCCCCCCACAGCCCCCCACCCCAGCTCTCCACCCCCCCCACAGCCCCCCACCCCAGCTCTCCACCCCCCTCACAGCCCCCCACCCCAGCTCTCCCCCCCTCACAGCCCCCCACCCCAGCTCTCCACCCCCCCCACAGCCCCCCACCCCAGCTCTCCACCCCCCTCACAGCCCCCCACCCCAGCTCTCCACCCCCCTCACAGCCCCCCACCCCAGCTCTCTCCCCCCCCTCACAGCCCCCCACCCCAGCTCTCCACCCCCCTCACAGCCCCCCACCCCAGCTCTCCACCCCCCCTCACAGCCCCCCACCCCAGCTCTCCCCCCCCACAGCCCCCCACCCCAGCTCTCTCCCCCCCCACAGCCCCCCACCCCAGCTCTCTCCCCCCCTCACAGCCCCCCACCCCAGCTCTCTCCCCCCCCTCACAGCCCCCCACCCCAGCTCTCCACCCCCCCTCACAGCCCCCCACCCCAGCTCTCCACCCCCCCTCACAGCCCCCCACCCCAGCTCTCCACCCCCCCACAGCCCCCCACCCCAGCTCTCCACCCCCCTCACAGCCCCCCACCCCAGCTCTCTCCCCCCCCTCACAGCCCCCCACCCCAGCTCTCTCCACCCCTCACAGCCCCCCACCCCAGCTCTCTCCCCCCCCCACAGCCCCCCACCCCAGCTCTCCACCCCCCCCACAGCCCCCCACCCCAGCTCTCTCCCCCCCTCACAGCCCCCCACCCCAGCTCTCTCCCCCCCCACAGCCCCCCACCCCAGCTCTCCACCCCCCCCACAGCCCCCCACCCCAGCTCTCCCCCCCCTCACAGCCCCCCGCCTCACTGACCTCACAGGCCCTGGTCGCCTTCTCACAGAACAGCTCCAGCTTCAGGTCCCCGAGCTCCGTGCGGATGGTCAGCGCCTGCAGGACACAGGGAGACAGAGTGACCACCATACCCAGCCATGGACACACTCACACTCGGGGGGACGGGGACACGGACACTCACACTCGGGGGGGGACACGGACACTCACACTCGGGGGGGGACACGGACACTCACACTCGGGGGGGGACACAGGCCCTCACTCACCCCCCACCCCGGGGGGTCCCGGACCCTCCCTCACTCACCATCGCGCGAACACTCCACTTCACCCGAAACCGTCCGGCCGACGTCACATCCGGTCCGCCCGACTCGGCCGCTGGTAGGAAGGGAAAGAGAGAGGGACAGGGGCGGTGACGAGGCAGGGGGCGGGGACAAGGACAAGAGCGATGACGAGACGGGGGCGGGGACAGGGACAAGGGCGGTGACGAGACAGGGGGCGGGGACAGGGACAAGGGCGGTGACGAGGCAGGGGGCGGGGACAAGGACAAGAGCGATGACGAGGCAGGGGGCGGGGACAGGGACAAGGGCGGTGACGAGACAGGGGGCGGGGACAGGGACAAGGGCGGTGACGAGGCAGGGGGCGGGGACAGGGACAAGAGCGATGACGAGACAGGGGGCGGGGACAGGGACAAGGGCGGTGACAGGGACAAGAGCGATGACGAGGCAGGGGGCGGGGACAGGGACAAGGGCGGTGACGAGGCAGGGGGCGGGGACAGGGACAAGGGCGGGGACAGGGACAAGGGCGGTGACGAGGCAGGGACTGGGCGGTGACGTTGCTGACGGCTCGCTGCCGGTCAGGGTCACTCTGGGGCCAACCAGGTCAACATGCCTGACTGGGCCCCTGTGAACCTTGCACACATTGAGCTCCACTCTGTGTCCCAGGCTCCCCACAGGGAGAGCTGTCTCACTGAGTGTTGTCTCCTGGGTGTGGTTCCCTGACCTGGAGTGTCCCACACACCACCCTCACCCGGTCAGATATACACCATTACAATATATATGTACAACATGTGGGCACCACAGCCCTTTAGTATTAAAGTGTTCTCTTAATCTATTTAAAAACCTGTTCCTATCATTTTTCATCATTTGCTTTGCCACGTTTTGTTTGTGCTTTTGCTGCGTTTCCAATTCAAGTTATTTTAAGGTATCCCAACTGGTCAGTATTGTTTTCTCTCAGGTTTGATACTGTAAGGTTTCCTTTAAGTTAACAGGAATTAGTTTCTAGTTCTTCTGTCACATCTTTACTGGGGTGATTTATCTTGGCAACAGATTCATAAAGAGTTAGATTACTTACAGTGTGGAAACAGGCCCTTCGGCCCAACAAGTCCACACCGACCCGCCTAAGCGCAACCCACCCATTCCCCTACATTTACCCCTTATCTAACGCTACGGGCAATTTAGCATGGCCAATTCACCTGACCCGCACATCTTTGGACTGTGGGAGGAAACCGGAGCACCCGGAGGAAACCCATGCAGACACGGGGAGAACGTGCAAACTCCACACAGTCAGTCGCCTGAGGCGGGAATTGAACCCGGGTCTCAGGCGCTGTGAGACAGCAGTGCTAACCACTGTGCCACCGTGCCGTCAAAATCAAAACGTGAGCTCTTTCTCCCCACAGAAGCTGTCGGACCTGCTGAGTTTTGTCAGCACTTTCTGTTTTTGTTTCAGATGTCCAGTTCTCACAGTTATAAACTCATTTATTATGGAAACAGACTTTTCGGCCCAACTCGTCCATGCTGACCTGGTTTCCTAAACTGAATAGGTCCCATCTGCCAGCACTTGGCCCATATCTTTCTAAACCTTTCCTACCTATATACCTGTACAGATGTCTTTTAAATATTGTAATTGTACTCACCTCAATCACATCCTCTGGCAGCTCATTTCACACACTCAACACTATCTGTGTGCAAAAATTGCCCCTCAGGCCCCTTTTAATTCTTTCCCCAATCACCTTAAAACTGTGTCATCTGGTTTGGACTCCTCTCTCCTGGAGGAAAGATTTTGGCCCTTCTTGATTTTATGAAAGGTCACCCCTCAGCATCCTATGTAACACGGAAAAATGTTTCTGATTATCCAGCCTCCCCTTATAACTGAAGCCTTCCAGTAACATCCTTGTACATCTTTTTTACATCCTTTCCAGTTTAATAATAACCTTCCTATAGCATAGCAACCAGAATTGTGACTTGAATCATTTCTTGTACAGTGGTAACATGGCATCCTAACTCCTGTATTCGATGCTCTGAGAGGTGAAGGCAAGCATGCCAAACACACCACCTTTGTTTTGTTTTGTTTTATTCATAAAGAGGACTTCAAGTTATTAAAGTTAGTTTTATTCATTCACAAGGTGAGGGTGTCACTGGCATTTATTGTTCAGAGGGCAGTTAAGCAACTTTCTTTAGGGCATCACTTTTGCCTGTGAACTGTGTTCCCATATAAATCTAATTTGCTATCCCACTTCATCCAGGTCTCGGTCAGGTGTATTCTAACAAGGACAGAACGCCCCTGGTGCTCACCTTCCACCCTACAAACCTTCGCATAAACCAAATCATCCGCCGACATTTCTGCCACCTCCAAACAGACCCCACCACCAGGGATATATTTCCCTCCCCACCTCTTTCCGCCTTCCGCAAAGACAGTTCCCTCCGTGACTACCTGGTCAGGTCCACGCCCCCCCCCCCCCCCCCCCACAACCCACCCTCCCATCCTGGCACCTTCCCCTGCTACCGCAGGAACTGTAAAACCTGCGCCCACACCTCCTCCCTCACCTCTATCCAAGGCCCTAAAGGAGCCTTCCACATCCATCAAAGTTTTACCTGCACATCCACGAGTATCATTTATTGTATCCGTTGCTCCCGATGCGGTCTCCTCTACATTGGGGAGACTGGGCACCTCCTAGCAGAGCGCTTTAGGGAACATCTCCGGGACACCCACACCAATCAACCACACCGCCCCGTGGCCCAACATTTCAACTCCCCCTCCCACTCTGCCGAGGACATGGAGATCCTGGGCCTCCTTCACCGCCGCTCCCTCACCACCAGACGCCTGGAGGAAGAACGCCTCATCTTCCGCCTCGGAACACTTCAACCCCAGGGCATCAATGTGGACTTCAACAGCTTCCTCATTTCCCCTTCCCCCACCTCACCCGAGTTCCAAACTTCCAGCTCAGCACTGTCCCCATGACTTGTCCGGACTTGTCCTACCTGCCTATCTTCTTTTCCACCTATCCACTCCACCCTCTCCTCCCTGACCTATCACCTTCATCTCCTCCCCCACTCACCCATTGTACTCTATGCTACTCTCTCTCCACCCCCACCCTCCTCTAGCTTATCTCTCCACGCTTCAGGCTCTCTGCCTTTATTCCTGATGAAGGGCTTTTGCCCGAAACGTCGATTTCGCTGCTCCTTGGATGCTGCCTGAACTGCTGTGCTCTTCCGGCACCACTGATCCAGAATCTGGTTTCCAGTATCTGCAGTTATTGTTTTTACCTTGTATTCTCACTGACTTGTGTAAAACATAAAGAGCTTCAGGTTTTCTTCAAACCACTGCAAATGCCAATGCCTTAACCCAGCCAAGTCATTTCCTAGTCAAAAGTTCACATTTTAATAAACAAATTAAGAATGCAGGAATCTAACCTATGTTAACAGGATAAGATTGCATTTTAACTTAACCCTTTATGTGGGAACTGGTAAAGAATTTCCACCAATCCCCTCCACAGTTACCTCTGCATTCATTGAACTACGTGGATGTACCGCATATTCATATTAACATCAGGGACATTCGTCCTGTATCTGTAAGGATATAGGAGAAAGTGAGGACTGCAAATGCTGGAGATCAGAGCTGAAAATGTGTTGCTGGAAAAGCGCAGCAGGTCAGGCAGCATCCAAGGAGCAGGAGAATCGACATTTCGGGCATGAGCCCTTCCTCATTCCTGGAGAAGGGCTCATGCCCGAAACTTCGATTCTCCTGCTCCTTGGATGCTGCCTGACCTGCTGCGCTTTTCCAGCAACACATTTTCAGCTCTGTAAGGATACAGTCAGCTTAGAGAATGGATTGGGGAAGTAGTAATGGGAGCTGGGAAACAGCAGAGGAATTTAATAAATACTTTCCATCAGTCTTCATAGTAGAAAACACTAATTCTAAAATTCTAAGACACATTGTTAAAATTATTACATATTTCAGGGGAAAAGACATCAGGGTAATAAATACAATAGCTATCACTAGAGAAAGAATGCTAGGGAAACTAATGGAGTTAAAGACCTATAAGTCTCCTGGCCCTGATAGGGTGTAGTCTAGGATTTAAAAGAAGTAACTGCAGAGTTGGTGGATTCGCTGGTCCGCATCTTCCACAACTCCTTAGATCGAGTCATAGCGATGTACAGCACGGAAACAAACCCTTCGGTCCAACCCGTCCATGCCGACCAGATATCCCAATCCAGATTAGAGTGGTGCTGGAAAAGCACAGCAGGTCAGGCAGCATCCGAGGAGCAGATTTTCCTGCTCCTCAGATGCTGCCTGACCTGCTGTGCTTTTCCAGTACCAATCTAATCTAGACTCTGACTTCCAGCATCTGCAGTCCTCACCTTTGCCTAGATATCCCAACCCAATCTAGTCCCACCTGCCAGCACCCGGCCCACATCCCTCCAAACCCTTCCTATTCATATACCCATCCAAATGCCTCTGAAATGTTGCAATTGTATCAGCCTCCACCACATCCTCTGGCAGGTCATTCCATACACGTACCACCCTCTGCGTGAAAATGTTGCCTCTTAGGTCCCTTTTATATTTTTTCCCTCTCACCCTAACCCTATGCCCTCTAGTTCTGGACTCCCCCACCCCAGGGAAAAGACTTTGTTTATTTATCCTATCCATGTCCCTCATAATTTTGTAAACCTCTATAAGGTCACCCCTCAGCCTCTGACACTCCAGGGAAAACAGCCCCAGCCTGTTCAGCCTCTCTCTGTAGCTCAGATCCTCCAACCCTGGCAACATCCTTGTAAATCTTTTCTGAACCCTTTCAAGTTTCACAACATCTTTCTGATAGGAAGGAGACCAGAATTGCATGCAATATTCCAACAGTGGCCTAACCAATGTCCTGTACAGCCGCGACATGACCTCCCAACTCCTGTACTCAATACTCTGACCAATAAAGGAAAGCATACCAAACATCTTCCTATCTACCTGAGACTCCACTTTCAAGGAGCTATGAACTTGCACTCCAAGGTCTCTTTGTTCAGCAACACTCCCTCGGACCTTACCAATAAGTTTATAATCCTGCTAAGATTTGCTTTCCCAAAATGCAGCATTTATCTGAATTAAACTCCATCTGCCACTCAGCTCATTGGCCCATCTGGTCAAGATCCTGTTGTAATCTGAGATAACCTTCTTCGCTGTCCACTATACCTCCAATTTTAGTGTCATCTGCAAACTTACTAACTGTACCTCTTGGAAAACTCCCAGAGGATTGGTAATCTGCCAATGTAATACATTTATAAAAAGGCAGTGAGGCAAAAACACAAGGTACCTATAGATGAGTTAGCTTAACATCTGTAGTTGGAAAAGTGTTCGATCCTGTTGTAAAGGATGTAACAGCAGTGTATTTAAAAATACATTATCAAGCAGAGTCAACATGGCTTCACGAAGGGGAAATTATGCCAAACAAATGTATTAGAATTCTTTGATGTGGTAACTAGCAGGGTACATAAAGGAGAAGTAGTGCTTGTAACAAATTTGAATTTGTATAAAGCATTTGCTAATTAGGCTCCGTAATAAGGTAAGAGCTTGTGATGTTTGTGGTAGTCTACAGCATGGATAATGGATTATCTAACTCATAGAAGACAGACAGTTGGGAGAAGGGGACATTTTCAAGATGTCACAGAGTCCTACAGCACGGAGACAAGCCCTTTGACTCAACTTGGTCCATGCCAACCAAAATATAGATTAGATTACTAACAGTGTGGAAACAGGCCCTTCGGCCCAACAAGTTCACACTGACCCTCCGAAGAGCAACCACCCAGACCCATTCCCCTACATTTACCCCTTCACCTAACACTACAGGCAATTTAGCATGGCCAATTCACCCAACCTGTACATCTCTGGACTGTAGGAGGAAACCGGAGCAAACCCACACAGACACGGGGAGAATGCGTAAACTCCACGCAGACATGTGCCTGAGGCGGGAATTGAACCCAGGTCTCTGGCGCTGTGAGGCAGCAGTGCTAACCACTGCCCCAACATCCACGCTAACCCCATTTCCCTGCACTTGGCCCATCTCCTTCTAATCCTTTCCTATCCATGTATTTGTCCAAATGCCTTTTAAATGTTGTTAATGTACCCCCCTCAACCACTTCCTCTGGCGGTTCATTCCATCGGCATACCACCCTCTGTGTATAAAAGTTGCCCCTCGGGTTCCCTTTTATTCTTTCCCCTCTAACCTTAAACTGTTGCCCTCTAGGACTCAAATCCCCAACCCTGGGAATAAGACTGAGAGCATTCACCTTATTCAGTCCTCTCGTGATCTTATACACTTCTATAACCTACCCCCCTCCTCAGTCTCCTATGCTCTAGTAAAAAGCCCTAGATTGTCCAACCTTTCCATATAACTCAGACCATTGAGTCCAGGCAACTTGCTTCTGCACTCTTTCCAGTTTAATAACATCCTTCCTATAGCAAGGTGGCCAAAACTGAACACAATACTCCAAATGCGGCCTCACTAATGTCCTGTATAACTGCAACATAACTTCCCAACTTCTATACTCAATGCTCTGACTGATGAAGGCCAGTGTGCAAAAAGCCTTCTTCACTGCCCTGTCTACCTGGGACTCCACTTTCAGAGAATCGTGCACCTGACCTCCAAGGTCCCTCTGTTCCACTACCATTCACCATGAAACTCCTACCTTGATTTGACTTTCCAAAATGCAAGACCTCACACTTATCTCTATTAAACTCCATTTGCCATTTCCCAGCCCACTTCCCCAGCTGGTCAAAGTCCTGCTGCAATTTCTGATAACCTTCCTCACTGTCCATGGTATCACCTATTTTAGTGTCATCACCAAACTTACTAATCATGCCTTGGACATTCTCATCCAAATCATTGATACAGATAATAAACAGTAATGGGCCCAGCACCCACCCTGAGCCACTCCACTAGTCACAGGCCTCCACTCCGACAAGCATCCTTCCACCATTACCCTCTGTTTCCTACCATCAAGCCAATTGTGTATCTAACTTGCTAGTTCCCCCAGGATTCCATGCGATCTAACCTTCCAAAGCAGCCTTCCATGTGGAACCTTATCAAAGGCCTTACTGAAGTCCATATCTACTGCCCTGCCCTCGTTAACCTTCCTGGTCACTTCATCAAAGAACTCTTCCTTTATGAGGTATGATCTCCCACACACAGAGTCATGCTAATCAAACCCTGTCTTTTCAAATGCATGTATATCTTATCTCTCAGAATCTTCTCAAGTAACTTACCCACCACAGATGTTGAGCTTACTGGTCTATAGTTCCCAGGTTTATCGTTGTAGCCCTTCCTGAATAAAGGCACAACATTTGCCACCCCCCAATGTTCTGTGACCTCACCTGTGGCTAAAGATGATGCAAAATTATCAGCCAGGGCCCCCGCAATTTCTTCTCTAGCCTCTTGCAGTGCTCTTGGATATATCTGGTCTGGACCAGGAGATTTATCCATCTTCATACATTCTAATACATCCAACACCTCTTGTGATATGGACTGTCCCTAAGGTATGTGAAAGGCAAAAAAATGGTTAAGACTAAAATTGGAGACAGAAACAGGGGAATGTATTTCTGGGAACAAAGAAATGGCAGAAGAATTGAATTGGTACTTCAGATCTGTGTTCACTGGGGAAGACACAAGCAATCTCCCTGAGGTAACAGTGGCTGAAGGACCTGAACTGAAGGGAATTTATATTTGCCAGGAATTGGTGTTGGAGAGACTGTTAGGTCTGAAGGTTGATAAGTCCCCGGGACCTGATGGTCTATATCCCAGGGTACTGAAGGAGGTGGCTCGAGAAATCGTGGATGCGTTGGTGATTATTTTCTAGAGTTTGATAGATTCGGGATCAGTTCCTGCAGATTGGAGGGTGGCTAATGTTGTACCACTTTTTAAGAAAGGTGGGAGAGAGAAAACAGGAAATTATAGACCAGTTAGTCTGACCTCAGTGGTGGGAAAGATGCTGGAGTCTAATTTAAAGGATGAAATTACGACACATCTGGATAGCAGTAACAGGATAGGTCAGAGTCAGCATGGATTTATGAAGGGGAAATCATGCTTGACTAATCTTCTGGAATTTTTTGAGGATGTAACTCTGAAGATGGACGAGGGAGTTCCAGTAGATGTAGTGTACCTGGACTTTCGGAAAGCTTTTGATAAAAGTCCCACATAGGAGGTTAGTGAGTAAAATTAGGGCGCATGGTATTGGGGGCAAAGTACTAACTTGGATTGAAAGTTGGTTGGCTTATAGGAAACAAAGAGTAGTGATAAACGACTCCTTTCGGAATGGCAGGCAGTGACCAGTGGGGTACCGCAGGGATCAGTGCTGGGGCCGCAGCTTTTTACAATATATGGTAATGATATAGAAGATGGTATTAGTAATAACATCAGCAAATTTGCTGATGATACAAAGCTGGGTGGCAGGGTGGAATGTGATGAGGATGTTAGGAGATTACAGGGTGACCTGGACAAGTTAGGTGAGTGGTCAGATGCATGGCAGATGCAGTTTAATGTGGATAAATGTATGGTTATCCACTTTGGTGGCAAGAACAGGAAGGCAGATTACTACCTAAATGGAGTCAAGTTCGGTAAAGGGGCAGTACAAAGAGATCTGGGTGTTCTTGTACACCAGTCAATGAAGGCAAGCATGCAGGTACAGCAGGTAGTGAAGAAAGCTAATAGCATGCTGGCCTTCATAATAAGAGGGATTGAGTATAGAAGCAAAGAGGTTCTTCTGCAGCTGTACAGGGCCCTGGTGAGACCACACCTGGAGTACTGTGTGCAGTTCTGGTCGCCAAATTTGAGGAAAGACATTCTGGCTATTGAGGGAGTGCAGCGTAGGTTCACGAGGTCAATTCCTGGAATGGTGGGACTGTCTTACGCTGAAAGACTGGAGTGACTGGGCTTGTATACCCTTGAGTTTAGAAGGCTGAGAGGGGATCTGGTTGAGTCATATAAGATTATGAAAGGATTGGACACTCTGGCAGCAGGAAACATGTTTCCGCTGATGGGTGAGTGCCGAACCAGAGGACACAGCTTAAAAATACGGGGTAGACCATTTAGGACAGAGATGAGGAGAAACCTCTTCACCCAGAGAGTGGTGGCTGTGTGGAATGCTCTGCCCCGGAGGGCAGTGGAGGCCCAGTCTCTGGATTCATTTAAGAAAGAGTTGGATAGAGCTCTCAAGCGTAGTGGAATCAAGGGTTATGGAGATAAGGCAGGAAGAGGATACTGATTAGGAATGATCAGCCATGATCATATTGAATGGCGGTGCAGGCTCGAAGGGCAGAATGGCCTACTCCTGCACCTATTGTCTATTGTCTATTGAAAGGGCAGCCCCATTTTACTGCAGGTGAGGTGACAGGACCTGGAGTGGTACTGAAAGACACAGGGCCAGACACACTACTGCTGGGAAAAGGCAGTATCTTATCACCAGAGTGTGTAGTAACTAAGGGGCTAGTAAAAACGAATGAAAGAGGGGATATGCCCGTCCCTCTTTCCCAGGTGCATCTGGAGCATGAGTTTGGCTTGGAACCAGTGACTATGAGAGTTGTGCCCACTTGACTTGTGGATGAGATTGACCAGCTCCTTGGCAATGACCTGGAAGGTTCCAAGGTAATAGCACCCGCAGTGGTCTCTGAGAAACAAGGGGGACAGAGCAGCTGCAGGGGGAAGTGCTTGCCATTTTGCCTGACTGTGTAATCTCTCAATCTTTAATCAGACATGTTCAGCTGGTGGAGGGAGGGGTGGCACTGTGACCAGAAAGCCCTTTGCTTCATTTATCCGAAACCCGGCTCAGACTGTGGCTGAGGTAGGAGCAGTTTGAAAACAACTGTCTGAAACACACGCAGTTGGTGAGGAAGTGAGAAGTGGATAGTGATCCACTGGGTAGTACCGCTGCTGAGGAGCTGGGAGGAAATGTTGCGGATAGTTTACAAAATTCTGATGGCTGAGAATGCTGCTGTATGTTAAACTCCCAAATCACACCAACCAACATTTGTACCGGCAAAGCTCCACAGGATGTGGTGAGGCTTTGCAAAACCGGTGACATCTGCCAGGTTGTGGGGAAACCCCAACCCTCAATAAGACCTGCCCCTCTGACTCTCAGCTTTTGGGGAGCCATTCAGCAGGGTGGCAGTGGGCTGTGTGGGACCCCTGCTCCAAACAAAAGAGGCTCACCAACATATCCCCACCATTGTGGGCAGCACGGTGGCACAATGGTTAGCACTGCTGCCTCACAGCACCAGAGACCTGGGTTCAAATCCCACCTCAGGCGACTGACTGTGTGGAGTTTGCATATTCTCCCCGTGTCTGCGTGGATTTCCTCCCACAGTCCAAAGATGTGCCATGCTAAATTGCCCATAGTGTTAGGCGAAGGGGTAAAGGTAGGGGAATGAGTCTGGGTGGGGGGCAGGTCGGTGTGGACTTGGGCCTGTTTCCACACTGTAAGTAATCTAATCTAACCAATCATTGACAGGACCACCTGTTTCCCAGAGGCTTTTCCCTGAGATCCATGTTGCCAAGACAGTGGGAGGAAGTTGAGCCAATTCTTCACCCAATACGGTCTTCCGATCAGATCTGGGCTCTCACCTTGCCTCTGAAATATTCCAGAAAGTCATGGAGATTTGAGCATTACCCCCAGACCCTTTAAAAACAAAGATGAGGGCACTTTGCCACAACTGCCCCCCGACTGGGATGAAGGAGTTCCTTCTGATTGCCACCAATGGGTCCGTTGGGTTTTATTGCAGTTGAATAAATTTGGAGACATCCAGTGGGAGGGCCTCTGAAACTCATCGAGTTTTTAGTTTAGAAGAGAGAGTCTCCGTGTGAGACAACGTAGCAGAAATGCAGGAGTGACTCTCACAAGCCTGAGAATAGTTTGACAATCTCCCAGAACGTCATGAAAAAAGCAAAGTTAAAAATCCCACAACACCAGGTTATAGTCCAACAGGTTTAATTGGGAGCACACTAGCTTTCGGAGCGACGCTCCTTCATCAGGTGATTGTGGAGGGCTCGATCATAACACAGAATTTATAGCAAACATTTGCAGTGTGATGTAACTGAAATTATACATTGAAAAATTGATTGTCTGTTAAGCCTTTCATCTGTTAGAATACAGTGATAGTTTCACTTCTTTCATGTGTAAATCACAAAACCCTTCTTTTTAAAGTTGCATTCTCGGGTTAGCTGTTAACAATGGTGATAGCTAGACAATATGTTGAAGGTGTTGGCCCCCTGTGTTCTCTAGTAAAAAATGAGGTCTGCAGATGCTGGAGATCACAGCTGCAAATGTGTTGCTGGTCAAAGCACAGCAGGTTAGGCAGCATCTCAGGAATAGAGAATTCGACGTTTCGAGCATTCCTGATGAAGGGCTTATGCTCGAAACGTCGAATTCTCTATTCCTGAGATGCTGCCTAACCTGCTGTGCTTTGACCAGCAACACATTTGCACCCCTGTATTCTCTGTCTATGACCTGATGTTAGATTGATTCTAATCTAAAAAGTGAGATAACGGAGTTTTACATAAATTCATGCAGTTTTTGAGCTCAAGAGTTAACTGCATGAATTTATGTAAAACTCTGTTATCTCACTTTTTAGGTTTTGTGATTTACACATGAAAGAAGTGAAACTATCACTGTATTCTAACAGATGAAAGGCTTAACAGACAATCAATTTTTCAATGTATAATTTCAGTTACATCACACTGCAAATGTTTGCTATAAATTCTGTGTTAGGATCGAGCCCTCCACTATCACCTGATGAAGGAGCGTCGCTCCGAAAGCTAGTGTGCTTCCAATTAAACCTGTTGGACTATAACCTGGTGTTGTGCGATTTTTAACTTTGTACACCCCAGTCCAACACCAGCATCTCCATATCATGAAAAAAACAGGGAGACAAATGTTCCCGGATGTGAATCTTTCAGCCAGGAGACTATTATTGCTTTAGTTAGTGCGGCTACAATACAAGGTGGTCCATACCGAGTAACCAAGAGGAAGAAACTTATCTGACAGACGTCCCAGATTGTGGAAAAAAACAAAGGCTGTGTCATCTTGATAAAGCAATACCACTGCTGAAAATGTGTTGCTGGAAAAGAGCAGCAGGTCAGGCAGCATCCAAGGAACAGGAGAATCGACGTTTCGGGCATGAGCCCTTCTTCAGGAATAAGGAAAGTGTGTCCAGCAGGCTAAGTTAAAAGGTAGGGAGGAGGGATTTGGGGGGAGGGGCATATGGAAATGCGATAGGTGGAAGGAGGTCAAGGTGAGGGTGATAGGCCGGAGTGGGGTGGGGGCGGAGAGGTCAGGAAGAAGATTGCAGGTTAGGAAGGCAGTGCTGAGTTTGAGAGATCTGACTGAGACAAGGTGGGGGGAGGGGAGGGGAAGTGAGGAAACTGGAGAAATCTGAGTTCATCCCTTATGGTTGGAGGGTTCTTAGGTGGAAGATGAGGCGCTCTTCCTCCAGCCGTCATGTTGTTATGGTCTGGCGATGGAGGAGTCCAAGGACCTGCATGTCCTTGGTGGAGTGGGAGGGGGAGTTGAAGTGTTGAGTCACAGGGTGGTTGGGTTGGTTGGTCCGGGTGTCCCAGAGGTGTTCTCTGAAACGTTCTGCAAGTTTCCCTGTCTCCCCAATATGGAGAAGGCCACATCGGGAGTAATGGATGCAGTAATTGATGTGTGTGGAGGTGCAGGTGAATTTGTGACGGATATGGAAGGATCCCTTGGGGCCTTGGAGGGAAGTAAGGGAGGAGGTGTGGGCATTTCTTGCGGTTGCAGGGGAAGGTGCCGGGAGTGGAGGTTGGGTAGGTGGGGGGTGTGGACCTGACAAGGAAGTCGCAGAGGGAGTGGTCTTTCCGGAACGCTGATAGGGGAGGGGAGGGAAATATATCTTTGGTGGTGGGGTCCGTTTGGAGGTGGCGGAAATGACGACGGATGATACGATGTATCCGGAGGTTGATGGGGTGATAGCAATACCATTGTTGAGAAAGGAGTCAAATAGATAATGCCTGTCCCATTATCACTGAACTAGAAGGTGGAAGTAGCAAAGGGAATAGACTGGACTGAGACCTGGGTGTGGCCCACATCAAGCCCCTACGACCAACGCAGAAAAATGATCACACCAGCAAATATTCAGTTAAAAACCACACAACACCAGGTTATAGTCCAACAGGTTTAATTGGAAGCACACTAGCTTTTGAAGCGCCATTCCTTCATCACAATCACCTGATGAAGGAGCGTCTCTCCAAAAGCTAGTGTGCTTCCAATTAAACCTGTTGGACTATAACCTGGTGTTGTATGGTTTTTAACTTTGTCCACCCCAGTCCAACACCGGCATCTCCAAAGCAAGTTATTCCGTTGGAGTTTGTTCCTTCAACCATAACACTTCAAAACCACCCGAGATTATCAGAAGTGAAATGTGATTGCAGATGTCATTTCGAGAACCTAGACTTGACCAATCGCCGTTATTTATGTTCTCATTCTCATTTTTCTCCTTTTCTGTAATGAAATAAAAATTAATCTCATTTCATTTGCTCTGTGGGGAATATCTGATGACAACGGATCATAGCCGTGGATCACCAATCGACATATCAAATTTTTAAATGTGAAAATGATGACTAACACAGCGGAAGTGGCTGTCGAGGTAAATCCAGCAGCAGTCTGGAGAGGAACCCTGGAATGTCACACATGCAAGTGTCAAGCTTCAATGGGCGAAATGCATTACAAGCTGAACTGTAATCCCCTGGGAATATCTCAGACTATGAACATGATTGGAGAAACGACTGCTGTCTGGTTAAGAGACATATTTTATATTTTCCCCTTTGAAGAATGCACAACGACAGGGGTTAAAAGTGAGTTTCAATCCTGGTCCCCATGTAATAGTGGCCTGATGTGCCCCTGTGTGGCCCAGTACGCAGTGACGGTTACAACAGCTTAAAAAGGAGAAAAGGATCTCTCTCAGTGTGAACACTGACAGCCAGACAATATTGGAAACAGGATAAATCAACCTACAAAGCCTAGACTTCAAAACTAACTATTCAACTACTAATGTCAGCACCATCAGTAACATCCATTGCAATGGCCGCAATGTGTAACTATCCACTCTTCACTAATGATGTGGAGGTCCCGGTGTTGTACTGGGGTGGACAAGGTCAGGAGTCAGCTGACACCAGGTTATAGACCAACTGATTTATTTGAAATCACAAGCTTTTGGAGTGCTGCCCCTTCATCAGGTGAAGACTTGACCTGACAAAGGGACGACACTCTGAAAGCTTGTGATTTCAAATAAACGTGATGGCACTATAACCTGCTGTCATAGTTCATAAAATATAGGAGCAGAATTAGGCCATTTGGCCCATCGAGTCCGCTCCGCCATTCGATCATGACTGATATGCTCCTCACCCCCATTTTCCTGCCTTCTTTCCATATCCCTTCAACCCATTACCAATTAAAACTCTAACTCCTCCTTAAATTTACTCACTATCACAGCATCCAATACAATTCAGGGAAGCGAATTCCCCAGATTCATAACCCTTTGGGAGAAGTGGTTTCTCCTTAACTCTGTTTTAATTTGCTCCCCCTTATTCTAAGACCATGACCTCTCGTCCCAGAATGCTCCACAAGAGACAGTATCTGCTCCATCAATTTAATCTACACCTTTTATCATCTTGAATATTTGATCTCCCCTCATTCTTCTAAATTCCATTGGCTTAAACCGTTCAATCTCTCTTCTTACGACAAAGCCCTCATCTCTGGGATCAATCTACTGAACCTCCTGTGAGCTGCCTCCAATGCCACTACATATTTCTTCAAATATAGGGACCAAAACTGTGCACAATACTCCAGGTGCGGTCTGACCAATGCGTGTATAGCTGCAATAATACTTTCTTACCTTTATATTCTATTCCTTTAGCTATAAAAGCCAACATTCTATTTCATCTAACTTTTGACCTTCGGTGGCACAGTGGTTAGCACTGCTGCCTCACAGCGCCTGAGACCCGGGTTCAATTCCCGACTCAGGCGACTGACTGTGTGAAGTTTGCACGTTCACCCCGTGTCTGCGTGGGTTTCCTTCGGGTGCTCCGGTTTCCTCCCACAGTCCAAAGATGTGCGGGTCAGGTGAATTGGCAATGCTAAATTGCCCGTAGTGTTAGGTAGGGGGTAAATGTAGGGGTATGGGTAGGTTGTGCTTCGGCGGGTCGGTGTGGACTTGTTGGGCCGAAGGGCCTGTTTCCACACTGTAAGTAATCTAATCGAATCTAATCAAATGACCCATAGTGACTGACTCACAAGTCTTTAACTTTTATCTTCTTTTGGGCTCACTTACCATTTCTAATTTGTGATATTGTGAGATTATTTCTTTTTGTGTTTAATAAATAGTAAACTCACTCTTTTCTAATCTCAAGAAAGCCTGGTTAAACTGGTTCCCTTTAAAACAAATGACTTTGGGTCTGGCAGAAGGATATTCATAAGGAAGGGACCCTTTGTAAAGAGATCTTGTTGTGACCAATTTGAGGGGACAGGTGAATTAAGAAGGGGAGCCAGTTCATTCCTTTCCACCCAGGAACTTGATCATTTAGGGTAACCCATCTGGAACTGTAATAATCTGGCAGACCTTGCTCTGGGATCTGTGTCAGAACACATTTCATTTCCAATAATCAGCCCCTGCATGTTCTTTTTATGACAAGAATAGAAAGTTAGTCATCTTAAACCCTCATTCCTGATGAAGCGCTTCTGCCCGAAATGTTGATTTCCCTGCTCCTTTGATGCTGCCTGACCTGCATTTCCAGCATCATACTCTCGACCCCCCCCACCTTAAACCAAACCCAGCGTCTCTTTAATAAGCTGAGGAGCCTTCATCTTTGTCATCTTCCTTGATGAGGCCAGATGCCTTTTCATTTCTATCTTTCCAGTTTCTCTTAAAGTTTCCAAATGTGGGTCTGTTATTAATAATAGCTGAAAATGTGTTGCTGGAAAAGCGCAGCAGGTGAGGCAGCAGCCAAGGAGCAGGAGAATCGACGTTTCGGGCATGAGCCCTTCTTCAGGAATCTTCAGGCTCATGCCCGAAACGTCGATTCTCCTCCTCCTTGGATGCTGCCTGACCTGCTGCGCTTTTCCAGCAACACATTTTCAGCTCTGATCTGCAGTCCTCACTTTCTCCTGTTATTAATAGTTTGCTCATTGGACAATTTGTTATTATCTGTCACTCCTGCGGCCTACTTTGTTTTCCAAAATTTAAATTTACTTTCTTACAGTTGGGACTTTTTTCCTGGTGGGGAAGCTAGTTTTGAATTTTTTCCATTACAATCTCTTCCCTGAGGCTCTCAATGTCCCCTGAAACCTTCATTGATCTACCCTCCTGTCACATCATTTCCTTTTCTCTATCAAATTCCACAACGGTGTCCTACATACAATTACAACTGTTTTCTGGTGAGCCTCTGGTACATTTTTAGCAGCATTCTTTACTCTGCCATGGAGACCTAATTGCTATTCTGAAAGAGGTGAGTGCATCTCCAAAGGATTTCCTACAAGTATTCGGAAGGGGCACACTTCAGTTTTGCTGTGGCCATTGTCGCAATTTTCTAAAATGTTACAAAACACACTTATAGGGATTCTCATGGACTTGGATACCAAGGGAATATTCTTCGTCCAATCAAAACTATGACAGAGTTGCTCTGAATCATTCTCATCGTTCACCTCCAATGCAACTTTTCTGAGCTTGTCTCTTTCCATTCTAATTATTCTGTTTATAAGTTGCCTCTTTTTCTTCCTTTTTTTTAACACTTTTCACTCACTGTCCTCTCATAACTCCTTTTTTTTTCATATCTATTTGAGGTCAGACTCATTCTAGTTGATCGCTCTGAAAAATGTCCTTTTCCTCCTTCAGCTTCAAATGCTGAGAGAATTTTTCAACCATCTCTGATTTCTGAGCTTTTACTTTTCGGCATATCCCCATTTCCTCTGCTGCAGCTTTCAAACTATATTTGACAACAGTCTCAAGGCATTGAGAGACAAATCCTCTCTCTGTACAAAGACCTGAGCACCTGGCATTCACTCCCCAATGACTAGAGCCCAGGGAAATGTGAAATCTTGTTTGCTTGCCTTCTGGAAAATTCTAGTGAACCAGTTTCACAGAGTAATGCAGTGCCAGTCTCAGATGATCCTAGTTCTGTTATGATCCCCATGGAGACCAGCAAACTAAAAAAAACAAAACTTACTGAACAACCCCACTGAGAAAGACAATGGACAAGATTTCATTTCTTGTAAGTTTAAGAATCAAACAAAAATAACCATTTTGTGGTAAAGAACTTGAGTATCATTGAAAGAGACATATTAGATTCGATTTCTTACACTATGGAAGTAGGCACTTCGGCCCAACCAGTCCTCTGGAGGGTATCCCACCCCGAACCATTTCCCTCCTAACACTAACACTAGTGGGCAATTTAGCATGGCCAATTCACCTGACCTGTACATCGTGGGGGGAAACTAGACCAAACCCATGCCGACACGGGGAGAATGTGCAAACTCCACACAGACAGTCGCCCGAGGCAGGAATTGAACCTGGGGCCCTGGTGCTGCGAGGCAGCAGTGCTAACCACTGTGCCACCATGCTGCTCTATTATAGGGAAGTTTTTGATCTTCTGCATATCAGGACAATTCACAAGAATAACAATTCAAGTGGAAACCAATATTTGTACTGCAGATAGAAATAAATTATATATTACATCAATTACACTATGACTTTTGCAACTCAACAAAGACAGCCATTTGTTGGTTCATTTCTCAGGGCAATGCCTAGACCAATCAGAGTCAACCTACTCAGTATAAAATTTAGTCAAAGTCTGGCATATAACTGTCAGTCATCATTCCTGATCTTCAATGCCAATGTTTCCATCAATTAGAGCCCTCTTGCCAATCAACTAGCACTTTCCACTTATAGAGTCATAGAGATGTACACCATGGACACAGACCCTTCAGTCCAACCTGTCCATGCCGACCAGATATCCCAACCCAATCTAGTCCCACCTGCCAGCGCCCGGCCCATATCCCTCCAAACCCTTCCTATTCATATACCCATCCAAATGCCTCTTAAATGTTGCAATTGTACCAGCCTCCACCACTTCCTCTGGCAGCTCATTCCATACACGTACCACCCTCTGTGTGAAAAAGTCATCCCTTAGGTCTCTTTTATATCTTTCCCCTCTCACCCTAAACCTATGCCCTCTAGCTCTGGACTCCCCAATCCCAGGGAAAAGACTTTGTCTATTTATCCTATCCACGCCCCTCATAATTTTGTAAACCTCTATAAGATTACCCCTCAGCCTCCGACGCTCCAGGGAAAACAGCCCCAGCCTGTTCAGCCTCTCCCTGTAGCTCAGATCCTCCAACCCTGGCAACATCTTTGTAAATCTTTTCTGAACCCTTTCAAGTTTCACAACATCTTTCTGATAGGAAGGAGACCAGAATTGCATGCAATATTCCAACAGTGGCCTAACCAATGTCCTGTACAGCCTCAACATGACCTTCCAACTCCTGTACTTAATACTCTGACCAAGAAAGGAAAGCATACCAAACATCTTCTCCACTATCCTATCTACCTGAGACTCCACTATCAAGGAGCTATGAACCTGCACTCCAAGGTCTCTTTGTTCAGCAACACTCCCTAGGACCTTACCATTAAATGTATAAGTCCTGCTAAGATTTGCTTTCCCAAAATGCAGCACCTCACATTTATCTGAATTAAACTCCATCTGCCACTTCTCAGCCCATTGGCCCATCTGGTCCAGATCCTGTTGTAATCTGAGGTAACCCTCTTCGCTGTCCACTACACCTCCAATTTTGGTGTCATCTGCAAACTTACTAACTATACCTCTTATGCTCACATCCAAATCATTTATGATAATGACAAAAAGTAGTGGGCCCAGCACCAATCCTTGTGGCGCTCCACTGGTCACAGGCCTCCAGTCTGAAAAACAACCCTCCATCACCACCTTCTGTCTTCTAGCTTTGAGCCAGTTCTGTATCCAAATGGCTAGTTCTCCCTGTATTCCATGAGATCTAACCTTGCTAACCAGTCTCCCATGGGGAACCTTGTAGAACGTCTTACTGAAGTCCATATAGATCACATCTACTGCTCTGCCCTCATCAATCTTCTTTGTTACTTATTCAAAAAACTCAATCAAGTTTGTGAGACATGATTTCCCGCGCACAAAGCCATGTTGACTATCCTGAATCAGTCCTTGCCTTTCCAAATGCATGTACATCCTGTCCCTCAGGATTCCCTCCAACAACTTGCCCACCACCGAATTCAGGCTCACCGGTCTATAGTTCCCTGGCTTGTCCTTTCCGCCCTTCTTCAACAGTGTGTGGTATAACTGTTGTTTTCCCTTCTTGAATTGGTATTCTTGTGAATTATTCCAATGAGGGTCATTTAAAAACTTTCAACAAAATCTTTCAGCAATAGTCCTTCAGAAATTAAAATAAACGTAGCGTGAATTCCACAGCTACTTAATCTGCACTGAAGGCACACCTTTCCAGATTGGTCTTTAGTTCTGTGAGCAGATTCTACCGTCTTGATCTTCTTTTCCAGTTCCATCGTCGTTTCTCTTCTCAGCTCACCGGGACTGCTGAGAGTGTTTCATGGTTCTGTCTTTGGTCTGGTTTTACCTCAACTCCCGTGGCCACAGCCTGATTCCCTGCAATCTGACATCTTAGTTTTTGTTACCGTTTCAGTTGGGGACTGTTTCTCTTCACAGCTTTCAGACCAGAGTAAGTGCACCTAACTATATTTGACAAACCATCTGTTTTGTCACCTAACTATATTTGACAGACCAAAGCTTCCCACTGATCCTGCAAAAACACCGACGTCTGCAGAGTTGGTGCCAGGGTAGGGATCAAAGAACTGACTAACTGCTTATGGCACAATTGGTGGCATTTGAACTTACATTCACTGACCCAGATTAGATTAGATTCCCGACAGTGTGGAAACAGGCCCTTCAGCCCAACCAGTCCACACTGACCCTCCAAAGAGTAACCCACCCAGACCCATTTCCCTCTGACTAATGCATTAACACCACGAGTAATTTCCCACAGCCAATTCACCTGACCCTCACATCTTTGGACTGTGGGAGGAAACCGGAGCACCCGGAGGAAACCCACGCAGACACGGGGAGAACGTGCAAACTCCACACAGACAGTCGCCCGAGGCTGGAATCGAACCCGGGTCCCTGGCATGGTGAGGCAGCAGTGCTAACCACTGAGCTACCATGCCTAACAAATGGATTATTAAACTTTTTTGTGCTACTGCAGCCAAGTTTTGGGTGGTGCTGTCTTGGCATTGACTTCTATGGCATTCTACTTCCACTGCCTCCTCAGTGTTCCCCTGAAGATGCAGGGCATCTGTCTAATGATCCACCTTTCCACCGAGACATGCAGCACAACCTCTGAAAAACCGTGTTATCATAGAATCCCTATAGGGTGGAAACAGGCCATTTGGCCCAACAAGTCCACACTGACCCTCTGAGGAGTATCCCACCCAAACCCATTCCCCTACCCCATCGCTCTACATTCCCTTGACTAAAGCATCTAACCTACTCATTCCCAAACTGTATCTGAGCCCTACCATTCTTTACTCTTTCCTGATGTTGGTTTTACTTGGAGAAGGATTTCCAACAGCTATAAGGAGAGCAGACTGGCTTTCAGGAAAACTGAGTACTCATAATATTGGGTCCTCTACTGACACATGCAGCTGATGAACAGAGAGGGCAGTGCTGACTGCACTCAGAAACAGACCGCCAAAGCTGGTCTGCTACCTGCATTTCACTGGGTTTGGGTTAATTACACATTGCAATCTTTGTCCCCACTTTTTGGAAGTAATCCAAGACCTAAGCTTCTTGACTGTTTCATTGATTGGCCCCGGGCAGAGCTGGGGAGGCTGAGCTGTTGTGACTTTGTCAGAGAATGGGGCAGGGAAGGGGGCTCTCACAGCCGAGCCCTCATGTTCAGCAGCTGGATTGCTGTCTCGAGCGGGAATTCGGGGCTCCCCATTTTAAAGCTCTAAAGTCGCCCTAATTGGAACAGACAGCCTTGCCTTGTGTGGGAAGCCAGGGTTCAAAGTTTGTTTCCTTTTCGCTGCCATTGTACACAGAATCACAGAGCAGCCAGCCAAGACCTGGCAGTCAAACCAAATTAAAGGTTGGCACTGTTATCTCCAAGGAAACCATTGAATTTGTGTCTTTGTGAACTGCAGACTCTAAGACCTGTACATTTGACTATTCCAGCATTCTCTTGGCTGTTCTCCCACTTTCTGACTTTTGTAAACATGAGCTCATTCAAAACGCTCATGTAACTCATGACAAATCCCGGTCACCCTGTGCTTATTGGCTTACACTGTTCCAAGTTAAACAACAACTTGCTTTTCAAAGTCTTGGTTTAAGTTGTATTTCTCCCTATCTCTATAATACTCCCCAACCCTCCAGGGCATCTGCATTCACCTTTTTCTGTGAAACACCTTTTGAGGTTAGGTTTTATAAATATGAGTTTTGGTGGTTCCATGTCTTTCTCAACTCCCAGCCCACCCCTTTGCTGGGTGCTGTTTGTTCTCTCTCTGATTGCGACGGAGATGTTATCAGAATGGTGTGCTGACACCCTGGTGTCAGGGTGGAGGAAGTTCAGTGAATGGCTGTAGGGCATCCTACATGGGGAGATAGAACAGTCAGGGGGGGTTGTGGTTCTCTCTTGTTGAACTGACCTTCATTCAGCAGTTTATACCTCTTGTCCACTGGTTACTGAAGTTGTTTGCATTGCACTGGGAAGCTCTCTCACACATTTGACCTGTTTCACCAATCTCAGGTAATAATTGACTTTTTTAAAGCATCACATTTGATTCACCTGTAAGTCAGGTCCTAGGGATTCTGAGTGGTGTTTGTACATCCCAACCATTCACATTTATAAAGCCTACAAAACAGCAGCATGCAGAATAGAATCGGATTGATTAGATCAGATTCCCTACAGTGTGGAAACAGGCCCTTCGGCCCAACAAGTCCACACCGACCCTCCGAAAAGTAACCCACCCAGACCTATGCCCTTCTCCGGTATTTACTCCTGACTAATGCACCCAACACTATGGGCAGTTTAGCATGGCCAATTCACCCTGACCTGCACATCTTTGGATTGGTCTCAGTGTAAGCTCTGTGGTGTGTCAGGAAGTATTTTACACAGGGAAACCCGTCTCTCTACTCCTTACTCTGCAGACAGAAGTTGACTGGTCACAGGACAAGTAAGAAAATATTTTCACAAGAGGGAAGCTGATTAGTCATAGAAGCATAGAAAAATGGGACCGTGCCATTCTGAATTACAAATCTGCTTTGCCATTCAATGTGACCATGGATGATGATCGAACTCTGTCCCCATTCCCATTTTCTCCCCATACCCTTTGATCCCTTTAGCCCTACAAACTAACTCCTTCTTGAAAGCATTCTGTGTTTTGGCTTCAACTGCTTTTTCCGTGGCAGGGAATTCCACAGCCTCACCATTCTCGAAGGGCCAGAAAATCTGTTCTCTATATTTTAGAGTTTATAGTCAAAGAAACTTCTTTTTAAACTTGGCTGAATTATTTGTTTAAGGATAAGCTCCATGTAACGTATGGCAGGGGAACTCAGACCAGTGTGTTGCATGGCCTGGGGTAGGTCAGAAGTGTTAGGTGCTCTGGGCAGTCTGGATGTCCACATCTCCAGAAGGTGCCACAGGTTTGACCAGCTTTGAGCACAGTTCCAGAGCTGGAGGGACAGCAATGGCTGGGAATTACACAGTGGCTCAGTGGTTAGCACTGCTGCCTCACAAAGCTAGGGATCTGCATTCGATTCCAGTGTCGGGCGTCTGCCTGTGCGGAGTTTGCACATTCTCCCCGTGAAGTGAATGAGGACTGCAGATGCTGGAGATCAGGGCTGAATATGTGTTGCTGGAAAAGCGCAGCAGGTCAGGCAGCATCCAAGGAGCACGGGAATCGACGTTTCGGGCATGAGCTCTTGTTCAGGAATTCTCCCCGTGTCTGCATGTGTTTCCTCCGGGTGCTCTGGTTTCCTCCCATAATCCAAAAATGAGATTGGCCATACTGAAATTGCCCATAGTGTTCAGAGATGTGTAGATTAGGTGCATTAGTCAGGGATAAATATCAGATAATAGGGTAGGGTCTGGGTGGGTTACTCTTCGGAGAGTAGCTATGGACTTGTTGGATTTCCACACTGTAGGGATTCTAACTTCTTTAGATATGGTCATTCTGCAGCTTGCAAAAGTGGTACTCAGCTGCAAATGTGTTGCTGGAAAAGTGCAGCAGGTCAGGCAGCATCCAAGGAGCAGGAGAGTCGATGTTTCAGGCATAAGCCCTTCTTCAGGAATCAGCCACCACCACCGAAAAGTGGTACTCAGAAAGGGAACGGGTGACCATCAGTCAGGACGAAGCAGTTAGAATCTTAGAATGCCTACCGTGTGGAAACAGGCCCTTTGGCCCAACAAGCCCACACTAACCAGTTAGGCAGGCAGTCAGGAAAGCCCCATAGGGCACCTCACTCACTGTATTGGGGAGTGCAGCCAGAGCTCTGCCACAGAGAGGGGGGAGCAGAAAGGGCCATTGTGGTAGGAGAGTCAGTGTGAAAGGATACAGACAGGCATTTCTGCAGCTCCGGAGATGTTATCAGAACGGTGTGCTGACACCCTGGTGTCAGGGTGAAGGAAGTCAGTGAATGGCTATAGGGCATCCTACATGGGGAGATTGAACAGTCAGAGGTTGTGGTTCACATTGGCACCAATAACACCGTGAGGACGAGGAATGAGGTTCGGCAACAAGATGTTAACGAGATGATTAGGGAGAGAGGGTGGTGATGGCATCACAGTGTTGCAGCTCCTCAGGGCCTGGAGTAAACAGCCAGCAGTCAGCAGATGCGGTTCAGGATAGCTGGTGGTCAGGAAGGCCTGGGGCAGGGCGGCTGGAGGTCAGTGTGTCCTGGAGTAGGGTGGTTGGTGGTCAGTGGGGCCTGGAGCAGGGTGGCTTGCAAGCCTAGTTCGTGTGGGCCCAGCGCAGGGGTGAGTGAGACCGCGTTCATGGAAAGCCCCCTGTGTGAAACACTGCAGGCTGTGTGTATTTGTTTATTTTTCCAGTTAATATGATGAAGAATTATTATCTCAAACTTCTGGCTTTTTTCTTTCTTTCTCTGTTTTTGTACCTAATCTATTTTAGTCACCAAGGTCTGTAACTGGGGACTTTGTACCTAAGATGATGCCAAGTAAATGATTTGATTTGATTTGATTTATTGTAGTCACATGTACGTAAGTACAATGAAAGCTTTGTTAACAGGTCCCTGACAGTGCCCCCTCACTCTGGGAGAGGAGTGCGTCAAGGCTGCCCCCTGTCCGGCCAGCTGTATTCCCTGTGCATGGAGCCTTTCCTGCGCCTCTTGCGGAGGAGGTTGTCGGGGCTGGTTCTGCGCGGCGCGGGCACGGGGGTGGTCCCTCTCGGCGTACGCCGACGACGTGCTCCTCACTTTCACCGACCCGGCTGACCTGTGGAGGATGTGCGAGTGCCAGGCCGTGTACTCGGCAGCGTCTTCTGCCAGGGTCAACTGGGCCAAATGTTCCGGACTACTGGTGGGTCTGTGGCGGGTGGACTCCCTGCCGGAGGAGTTTCGGGGGTTCAGCTGGAGTACCACCCATCTCCTCTACCTGGGGGTCTACCTCAGCCCGACCGAGGAATCCTGGCCAGCCAACTGGCAGGAGCTGGAGGCCAAAGTCTCGGCTCGCCTAGGCCGCTGGACAGGACTGCTCCGAGTGCCATCTTACAGGAGCCGAGTGCTGGTCATAAACCAGCTGGTGACCACCATGCTGTGGTACCGGCTGGTCACTTTGGTCCGTCCCCCTGGCTTTGTCGCTGACATCCAGAGAACGTTGGTCGACTTCTTCTGGGACAAAAAGATGCACTGGGTCGCTGCGCAGGTTCTGAGTCACATGTACGTAAGTACAATGAAAGCTTTGTTAACAGGTCCC
>NC_083421.1:18394500-18397809 GCF_020745735.1 Hemiscyllium ocellatum
TATGTGTGTGAGTGATTGTGTGTGTGTATGTGTGTGTATGTGTGTGAGTGATTGTGTGTGTGTGTATGTGTGTGTATGTGTGAGTGTGTATGTGTGTGTGTATGTGTGTGTGTATGCATGTATGCGTATGTGTGTGTGTATGTGTTGGTGTGTGTGTATGCGTGTGTGTGTGCGTGTTGGTGTGAGTGTTGGTGTGTGTGTGTGAAGTTTGTGTGTGTGTGTATGTGCGTATGTGTGTGTGTCTATGGTGTGAGTGTTGTTGTGTGTGTATGTGTGTGTGATTGTGTGTGTGTACGTGTATGTGTGTGTGTATGTGTGTGAGTGATTGTGTGTGTTTGTATGTGTGTGAGTGATTGTGAGTGTGTATATGTGTGTATGTGTGAGTGTGTATGTGTGTGTATGCATGTGTGCGTGTGTGTGTGTATGTGTGTGTGTGTTTATGTGTGTGTATGCGTGTGTGTGCGTGTTGGTGTGTGTGTGTTGGTGTGTGTGTGGAGTTTGTGTGTGTGTGTGTATGTGCGTATGTGTGTGTGCCTATGGTGTGCGTGTTGGTGTGTGTGTATGTGTGTGTGATTGTGTGTGTACGTGTATGTGTGTGTGTATGTGTGTGAGTGATTGTGTGTGTTTGTATGTGTGTGAGTGATTGTGTGTATATGTGTGTATGTGTGAGTGTGTATGTGTGTGTATGTGTGAGTGTGTGTGTGTATGTGTGTGTGTTGGTGTGTGTGTATGTGTGTGTGTATATGTGTGTATGTGTGTGTGGAGTTCGTGTGTGTGTATGTGTGTGTGTGTTTATGTGTGTGTATGTGTGTGTGCGTGTATGTGTGTGTGGAGTTTGTGTGTGTGTGTTGGTGTGTGTGTGTGTATGTGTGTGCGATTGTGTATGTGTATGTGTGTGAGTGATTGTGTGTGTGTATGTGTGTGTATGTGTGAGTGTGTATGTGTGTGTGTATGTGTGAGTGTGTGTATGTGTGTGTGGAGTTTGTGTGTTTATGTGTGTGTGTGTGCGTGTATGTGTGTATGTGTGAGTGAATATGTGTGTGTGGGGTTTGTGTGTGTGTGTTGGTGTGTGTGTGTGTGTGTGTTGGTGTGTGTGTGGAGTTTGTGTGTGTGTGTATGTGTGTGTGTGTGGGTGTGTATGTGTGTGTGTTGATGTGTGTGTGTATGTGCATGTATGTGTGTGTGTATGTGTGTGAGTGATTGTGTGTGTGTATGTGTGTGTGCGTGTGAGTGATTGTGTGTTTGTGTGTGTATGTGTGTGTATGTGTGTGTGTGTGTTTGTGTGTGTATGTGTGTGTGGAGTCTGTGTGTGTGTGTATGTGTGTGGGTTGGTTTGTGTGTATGTGTGTTGGTGAGTGTGTGTATGTGTGTGTGTGGAGTTTGTGTGTATGTGTGTGAGTGATTGTGTGTATGTGTGTGTGTGTATGTATGAGTGGAGTTTGTGTGTGTGTGTATGTGTGTGTGTTTATGTGTGTGTATGTGTGGGCGTGTGTGTATGTGTGTGTGTGTGGAGTTTGTGTGTGTGTGTGTTGGTGTGTGTGTGTTGGTGTGTGTGTGTGGAGTTTGTGTGTTTGTGTATGTGTGTGTATGTGCGTGTATGTGTGTGTGTAAGTGTGTGAGTGATTGTGTGTGTGTGTGTGTGTGAGTGATTGTGTATGTGTGTGTATGTGTGTGTGTTGGTGTGTGTGTGTTTGTGTGTATGTGTGTGGAGTTTGTGTGTGTGTGTATGTGTGTGTGTATGTGTGTGTGTGTTGGTGTGTGTGTATGTGTGTGTGTTGGTGTGTGTGTGTGGTGTGTGTGTTGGTGTGTGTGTATGTGTGTTTGTGTATGTGTGTGTATGTGTGTATGTATGTGTGTGAGTGATTGTGTGTGCGTGTGTGTATATGTGTGTGTGTGTATGTGTTGGTGTGTGTGTGTGTATGTGTGTGTATGCATGTGTGCGTGTGTGTGTGTATGTGTGTGTGTGTTTATGTGTGTGTATGCGTGTGTGTGCGCGTGTTGGTGTGTGTGTGTGTTGGTGTGTGTGTGGAGTTTGTGTGTGTGTGTATGTGCATATGTGTGTGTGCCTATGGTGTGCGTGTTGGTGTGTGTGTATGTGTGTGTGTATGTGTGTGAGTGATTGTGTGTGTGTGTGTGTGTGAGTGATTGTGTATGTGTGTGTATGTGTGTGTGTTGGTGTGTGTGTGTTTGTGTGTATGTGTGTGGAGTTTGTGTGTGTGTATGTGTGTGTGTGTATGTGTGTGTGTGTTGGTGTGTGTGTATGCGTGTGTGTTGGTGTGTGTGTGTGGTGTGTGTGTTGGTGTGTGTGTATGTGTGTTTGTGTATGTGTGTGTATGTGTGTATGTATGTGTGTGAGTGATTGTGTGTGCGTGTGTGTGTGTGTGTGTATGTGTGTATGTGTTGGTGTGTGTGTGTATGCATGTGTGCGTGTGTGTGTGTATGTGTGTGTGTGTTTATGTGTGTGTATGCGTGTGTGGTGTGTGTGTTGGTGTGTGTGTGTTGGTGTGTGTGTGTGGAGTTCCTGTGTGTGTGTGTATGTGCGTATGTGTGTGTGCCTATGTTGTGCGTGTTGGTGTGTGTGTATGTGTGTGTGATTGTGTGTGTGTACGTGTATGTGTGTGTGTATGTGTGTGAGTGATTGTGTGTGTTTGTATGTGTGTGAGTGATTGTGTGTGTGTATATGTGTGTATGTGTGAGTGTGTATGTGTGTGTATGTGTGAGTGTGTGTATGTGTGTGTTGGTGTGTGTGTATGTGTGTGTGTATATGTGTGTATGTGTGTGTGGAGTTCGTGTGTGTGTATGTGTGTGTGTGTTTATGTGTGTGTATGTGTGTGTGCGTGTATGTGTGTGTGGAGTTTGTGTGTGTGTTGGAGTGTGTGTGTGTGTTTGTGTGTGTGTGTGGAGTTTGTGTGTGTATGTGTGTGTATGTGTGTGTGAGTGATTGTGTGTGTGTATGTGTGTGTATGTGTGTGTGAGTGATTGTGTGTGTGTATGTGTGTTGGTGTGTGTATGTGTGTGTGGAGTTTGTGTGTGTGTGTGGTGTTGGTGTGTGTGTGTGTGTATGTGTGTGTGTGTATATGGCATGTATGTGTGTGTGGAGTTTGTGTGTGTGTATGTGTGTGTGTCTATGGTGTGCGTGTTGGTGTGTGTGTGTATGTGTGTGCGATTGTGTATGTGTATGTGTGTGAGTGATTGTGTGTGTGTATGTGTGTGTATGTGTGAGTGTGTATGTGTGTGTGTATGTGTGAGTGTGTGTATGTGTGTGTGGAGTTTGTGTGTGTGTGTGTTTATGTGTGTGTGTGTGCGTGT
>NC_083421.1:18408009-18410509 GCF_020745735.1 Hemiscyllium ocellatum
GTGTGTTGGTGTGTGTGTGTGTGTTGGTGTGTGTGTGGAGTTTGTGTGTGTTTGTATGTGTGTGTATGTGCATGTATGTGTGTGTGTATGTGTGTGAGTGATTGTGTGTGTGTGTATGTGTGAGTGTGTATGTGTGTGTATGTGTGAGTGTGTGTATGTGTGTGTGGAGTTTGTGTGTGTGTGTTTATGTGTGTGTGTGCGTGTATGTGTGTATGTGTGAGTGTGTATTTGTGTGTGTGGAGTTTGTGTGTGTGTGTTTGTGTGTGTATGTGTGTGTGGAGTCTGTGTGTGTGTATGTGTGTGTTGGTTTGTGTGTATGTGTGTTGGTGTGTGTGTGTATGTGTGTGTGTGGAGTTTGTGTGTATGTGTGTGAGTGATTGTGTGTATGTGTGTGTATGTGTGTGTGTATGTATGAGTGGAGTTTGTGTGTGTGTATGTGTGTGTGTGTGTGTGTGGAGTTTGTGTGTGTGTGTGTTGGTGTGTGTGTGTTGGTGTGTGTGTGTGGAGTTTGTGTGTTTGTGTATGTGTGTGTATGTGCGTGTATGTGTGTGTGTAAGTGTGTGAGTGATTGTGTATGTGTGTGACTGATTGTGTATGTGTGTGTGTTGGTGTGTGTGTGTTTGTGTGTGTATGTGTGTGGAGTTTGTGTGTGTGTATGTGTGTGAGTGATTGTGTGTGTTTGTATGTGTGTGAGTGATTGTGTGTGTGTATATGTGTGTATGTGTGAGTGTGTATGTGTGTGTATGTGTGAGTGTGTGTGTGTGTGTTGGTGTGTGTGTATGTGTGTGTGTATATGTGTGTATGTGTGTGTGGAGTTTGTGTGTGTGTATGTGTGTGTGTGTTTATGTGTGTGTATGTGTGTGTGCGTGTATGTGTGTGTGTGCGTGTATGTGTGTATGTGTGAGTGTTTATGTGTGTGTGTGGAGTTTGTGTGTGTGTGTTGGTGTGTGTGTGTGTGTTGGTGTGTGTGTGGAGTTTGTGTGTGTGTGTATGTGTGTGTATGTGTGTGTGTGGGTGTGTATGTGTGTGTGTTGATGTGTGTGTGTATGTGCATGTATGTGTGTGTGTATGTGTGTGAGTGATTGTGTGTGTGTGTATGTGTGTGTGCGTGTGAGTGATTGTGTGTTTGTGTGTGTATGTGTGTGTGTGTTTGTGTGTGTATGTGTGTGTGGAGTCTGTGTGTGTGTATGTGTGTGTGTTGGTTTGTGTGTATGTGTGTTGGTGTGTGTGTGTATGTGTGTGTGTGGAGTTTGTGTGTATGTGTGTGAGTGATTGTGTGTATGTGTGTGTATGTGTGTGTGTATGTGTGTGTGTATGTATGAGTGGAGTTTGTGTGTGTGTGTCTGTGTGTGTGTTTATGTGTGTGTATGTGTGGGCGTGTGTGTATGTGTGTGTGTGTGTGGAGTTTGTGTGTGTGTGTGTGTTGGTGTGTGTGTGTTGGTGTGTGTGTGTGGAGTTTGTGTTTGTGTATGTGTGTGTATGTGCGTGTATGTGTGTGTGTAAGTGTGTGAGTGATTGTGTGTGTGTGTGTGAGTGATTGTGTATGTGTGTGTATGTGTGTGTGTTGGTGTGTGTGTGTTTGTGTGTATGTGTGTGGAGTTTGTGTGTGTATGTGTGTGTGTGTATGTGTGTGTGTTGGTGTGTGTGTATGTGTGTGTGTTGGTGTGTGTGTGTGGAGTTTGTGTGTGTATGTGTGTTTGTGTGTGTATGTGTGTGAGTGATTGTGTGTGTGTATGTGTGTGTATGTGTGTGAGTGATTGTGTGTGTGTATGTGTGTTGGTGTGTGTATGTGTGTGTGGAGTTTGTGTGTGTGTGTGTTTGTGTGTGTGTGTGTGTTGGTGTGTGTGTATGTGTGTTGGTTGTGTGTGTATGTGTGTGTGTGTATATGTGTGTGGAGTTTGTGTGTGTGTATGTGTGTGTGTGTTTATGTGTGTGTATGTGTGTGCGTGGAGTTTGTGTGTGTGTGTTGGTGTGTGTGTATGTGTGTTGGTGTGTGTGTATGTGTGTGTGTGGAGTTTGTGTGTATGTGTGTGAGTGATTGTGTGTATGTGTGTGTGTATGTGTGTGTGTATGTATGAGTGGAGTTTGTGTGTGTGTGTATGTGTGTGTGTGTGTTTATGTGTGTGTATGTGTGTGTGTGCATGTGTGTGTGTGTGGAGTTTGTGTGTGTGTGTTGGTGTGTGTGGAGTTTGTGTGTGTGTGTATGTGTGTGTGTCTATGGTGTGCGTGTTGGTGTGTGTGTGTGTATGTGTGTGCGATTGTGTATGTGTATGTGTGTGAGTGATTGTGTGTGTGTATGTGTGTGTATGTGTGAGTGTGTATGTGTGTGTATGTGTGAGTGTGTGTATGTGTGTGTGGAGTTTGTGTGTGTGTGTGTTTATGTGTGCGTGTATGTGTGTATGTGTGAGTGTGTATTTGTGTGTGTGGAGTTTGTGTGTGTGTGTTGGTGTGTGTGTGTGTGTTGGTGTGTGTGTGGAGTTTGTGTGTGTTTGTATGTGTG